>NC_092698.1:6889222-6961722 GCF_964275005.1 Diadema setosum
AAAGTTTATTTCATTTTTCGACAAAACATATATGTTTCACTTCCTTTGATAACAGAGAATAAGGTTAACAGAACATTGTGAAATGAAAAGACTGCACAACAATTGAGGACCTACAGTAATTATACATTGTATAGTAAAAAAGAAACAGAAGTGATAGAAGTGAAGTACATGTATACCGTTGCTTAAAGTGCGAAAAATGGAGGGACCCACTAAAAAGACAGAGCTTGTAGAATGTAGGTCCCTTTGGAAAAGAACATCGATGGAAAGATAAACTGAAGCATCGTAAATGAAAAAAAAAAAGAAGAGGAAGAAGTCTGAAGCCCACTGAAAATTAGATTAACAGATAAATACACTCTCATAGACGCGAACAAACATGAAACAAGACTAGACAACAAAACAACTACTAAAGAAAAGGCTGTACGGGACAAAACGGGATGGACAAGACTGACAAACAGAAGACAAAATAGCAGACAAAAACGCACAACGAAGACAGCAATCTTCGGAAGAAGCATGCCCAGAGAAACATATGATAGTTGTGGGCGAAAAAGTAATATTTTATCGCCTGAAAAAAAGACAAGGAAATAGAGGGACGTATGAACAGGGGTAACATACGGAAATTCAACTCCTAGACGCTTTGGGCAAAATGGCATAGATGACAGCAAATATCCAGGAAAAAATATCATTAATTCTTCGAATATGGGACAAAGTGAACAGGTCAGTATGTAAGAAAGAAGGCCAAATGGCTAGTTCAGTACTGTAGAGTGATACGATTGCAATAAAAAGGACTTCAGTCTCCTCTTGAAAGAATATATGGATGGGGCATTTTTTATGTCATGATTCAAAGAATTCCAATAATTTGGGCCTACATAAATAAGTGTGTTTTTAACAAAAAATGTTCTTAAAAGAGGTAAATGATATTCATTGGAACGCCTGGTGGGATATTCATGAAATTATTGATTTTTGAGGAACATAGAATCAAAAATAGACGGAAACAAATTATTGCTATACTTGTACATAAATTCCCTAAATTAAACAAAAACAAATCTGTAATTTTTAAGAGCTTGTTAAAGGCAAACAACATATTTGTATGAGAACGTGGGAATAACAGATAACGCGGAGAGCTTTCTTTTGCAACAGGGACACTCTTTCTAATGAATTCTGATGCGAGTTGCCCCAAACTAAAACTCCATAATTAAGATGAGGCAATATTAACGACGAATATAATATAAGTAATGATTTTTGTGGAATATGAAATTTCAATCTATTTATAACGCCTATACGCGAAATTAAGTTGCAAACATTATCAACATGTGATTTCCAGGAAAGTTTGTCATCTACAATGACACCCAAGAATTTGATATGTGATACTCTTTGTAGATGAGAATCATCTAATACTATATCAGATTTGTACTTAAATCATCAACACTATTACTAAAAAGCATATATCTCGTTTTTGAGCATTAAGTGATAGCTTATTGGCCCTGACCCAGCTTGTCACTTTTCTCAATTCAATATTGATTTTGTGAACGAGAAAATCAATATCATAATGGGCAAAAAGTACTTTGGTGTCATCTGCAAAAGGAATAAAAGAGAGGCTCCAAAAGACTTCCCTGTGGGACGCCACACTTAACTTATCTGATAACTGAATCATTGTTTTTAATTGTAACAAATTGTTTTCTATCAAATAAATAACTCTTGAACCACTCCAAGGCCTTCCAACGTATTCCATAATGCGATCACTTATAAAGTAAAATATGATTGATGGTGTCGAAGGCCTTGGAGAAGTCAAAGAAAATACTAACTAAATGAGAATGATTATCAATTGCATGAACCACTCTATCAACAAAATGCAAAAGAGCATGAGCAGTACTATGTTTCTCACGAAAACCAAACTGAGAATTGGTAAAAACTTCATGTACCTTCAAAAAATTAATCATTCTCTTGTGAATGAGTATTTCTAAAACCTTAGGCAACGAGGATAATGACATTGGGCGATAATTACTGACTTCAAGTTTATCGCCTTTCTTAAATATTGGGAGTACTTTAGCTAATTTCATTTTATCAGGAAACACACCCTTACGAATTGACAAATTGAATATATGAGCAAGTGGATCAGCCACCGAGGAAATAACACCCTTAAGTATAAAATTATCTATCTCATCATAACCAGAACTTCGTTTGTTTTCAAAAGAGGAACTATATCAATAATTTCAAATCTATTAGTTGGTGTAAAAAAATATGGAATCTGACTTACGCTGACCTAAAAAATCAGTAAAATGAGTCTCTGTTGAAGGAATATTTTGAGCATAATTTTCGCCTATTTTTGAAAAATAAGAATTAAAAACATTCGCAATACAAAGGGGATCATTGATCAATTCATCATTGATCAATTCATCATTCAATTTAATTTTGTCAATGTCAGAGTTTTTACTCGGAACATTCATGCCCAGTTTTAAAACTTTCCAAGTATTTTTCATATCAAACTTATATCTCGATAATTGCTTGAAATAATATCCTTTCTTTTCAGAACGTAAAATCATTGTCAAAGTACTTTTGTATGATGTATATCTATTCTTCGATCGCTCAGTTTTTTCCAATTTGTACTTGTAATACAAACAATTTTTCCTATTAATTGAACGAAGGATTGATCTTGAAATCCAAGGTAACCTGGGTGTCTTTTTATACTCTGTTCTATTTCTTTGTTTTGGAATTACATCATCTAAATGATGATTGACAATTTCCTTAAGATTATAAAAAGATATATTAACATCATCGCTGCCAAACACTCCTGACCAGTCAGCATTATCGAGAGCCACATAAAAACTAGCTAACTTTTCAGGTGAAACTCTATGTCTAAACAAAGGAAATGAAGTAGGTTTAATATTAGCTGGTGTTTTCGTCAGTCATATCTAATAGAATTATAAGAGAATCGGGGAGGGGTAAAATATTACAAAGTAAGTTATCAATGAGGGTGGCAGAGCGATCTGTAACACGTGTGGGTTTAGAAATAAGCGGAAGAAAGGATGAGGACAGAAGTGCGTGAAGAAAATCACTAGATGTATTATCATGCTCAGACTTCAATATTGAAATAGCCGAGTAAAAAGCAATCCTTACTTCGGAAAACGTGTGAATTTGCCAGATCTGAAAAATAAGTTAAAAAATCATTAGCGTTTGAATTAGGAGGTCTGTATATAATGCCTACCACAAGATTTCTACATCCTGGGATAATAACAATATTGTCCATTGTAGAAATATCTTCATGAACAATAGTTTCAAAGGAACGGGATAATTATGTACAATGCAACACCCTCACCATTCTTATCGGGCCTATTATTAACCAATAAACCATAACCATCAATTGCAAAAGAATTTTCTGCATTGGAAGCTAACCATGTCTCACTTAATCCGATAAGGGATAGCGACTGACTTGCATCGGATTCTAATAAAAATTTTAAATCATCAAAATGTTTATTCAAACTCCTTATATTTAAATGCAATAAAGAAAACGTGTCCTCAGAAAAATTATGAATCATATCTTTGCATTGATTCACTGTAATATAATTGCACAACATATTTTGAGTGAAATCATTACTAAAATCATGAGGCAATTCATTTGCAGCTGTGTTCAGGCTATCGGTTACAAAATCATCGTAAGGGGTGGTTCGTGTACTGGTTACCCCACTAACTGGGTCAGAGTCTAACCTTGTGTTCCTAAACAATATAAAAAAAAGTCATCGTTCGATGCGGAATAAAATGGGGCATTCAGAAAATTAGCCATAATTGGAAGTACGAGACGAATTTATAAAAGTCTGCGTTATCAACAAAACAAGGATGTCGTGAATAAGTGGATGATACAAGAAAATAACCAGTCGCCAGAATGTGGCAACACACTGGAGTAATCTACGAACATGGGTGAAGTCAAAATCATGATAAGCAGAAGATCGCTGAGGAGAAGTAGAACGTGAAACGAGAAAGAGCAGAATAAGGTAAGTGAGAACTTTCAGAAGCATCGATAGAAAAAGACATAGAACACACACAACACAGTAACAAGAATAAATCCAGTGTCTCTGTGGGCTTCCGAGACGAGAACAATAACATACATATACAAAATTTTTTGCTACCCGGAGGTCCCCGTAGATGGCCCGCTCATGACAGTACCTAGTACATATCTCACCCGTAGTTACCCGGAGTTGCGCACGCATGTCCTCTTTACACGCAGCCAAGTTTTGGCCCTGTCACATCTTTCCGGGCAAGATACGCGGGCATGATGCGCGTGGGGATTTTCGAGCACGCAGGACAATTTTGGCAGGCGGGCAAGGATTTGGGCGAGTTTCGCATGCGTTTTACCTGCTGGACCCGTGCTACTTACGTTCTACTTATGTCCATTTTGTTTCACCTGCTTGTAGGCGCATGCGTGGAAAGAGAGGGCTGACAACTCGGTGGAGGAATTCCTCTGAAGGAATTTGATATGGCAATTGTCCCACAGAAAGTCATGCAGATGGCACGCGCTTTCGGCGAAAAAGCATAGATCCACGGGAAACTTACGTACTTCAAGCGGGTCAACTGCCTGTGACTTGCGGTAGCTACGGGCCTCCTACTGCTGTTCTGCATGGACCTCTGCGGGCGATCCCCCCGACTCACCCGGAAAAGTTTTGGTCATGCTCAAAACTTGGCTGCGAATAAATCGGACTTGCGTGCGCACCTCCGGGCAACTGCGGGCGAGATACGCGCTATGTACTGTCAGATGCGGGTCAACTGCTGGGAGGTTTTCCCCGCAAATCAACCCGCAATGCTTTCCCAGACACGGTGTGAGAAGGCCTTGAGCATGCTCAAAACTCATTCCGGGTGAGTCGCGGGGGGGTTTGCCCGCAGAGGTACACGTAGAACGCCAGGAGGAGGCCCTTAACGGCGGCACCTGGCAGGCAACTCATACGAGGGCACTTCGCAGCTGTAACGCTGCGAAGTGTTACTTCGCAGCCCCCGTATGTCACTCGTAACTGAAAATGGATCGGTTTCTAAGCTCTCACGCAGGTCACACGGAATACACGCATGTAGCAGGTAAGTAGCACGCGTCTAGCAGGTAAGAGGTACGTACGGAGCTCGCCAACATCCTTTTCTCTGCTTCTCTCTCCTCCACAATCTCTCTTTTTCCACTCCGATCTCTCCGTCTTTCCCACTCTCTCTTCCCCTCTCTCTGTGGGTCATTAATCCTCTTCGCTGGTTCTCCTCAAACAATCAGTTTCTCTATTATTTTATATTATTTCAGCAAACTCTCTAATGAGTGTCTTCCGGCGAATACCAATTCTTAGTATTTGGAACAAATGTTAATTCTCTCCCGTGGCTTGTCAACGGACACCACCTGACGTCCAATCATCTTCTTAGGCTGCCGCTGTAATGTACATGATGTACATGTGAAATATGAATGCAGTAGAATTATAAATGATTTTTATAGATCATCAGATGTTCTTTCTTTTATTCTCTTTGCAGATGACTCAAATCTATTTTTTCACACAATAATCTTCTTACCCTTGTTAATACAATAAATTCAGAATTAGAAAATGTTGCCCAGCGGATAAAGGCAAATAAGCTATCTCTTAATCTTCAAAAAACAAAATATATGCTCTTTAGTAATTCTACTGAGGCATTACCTGTTGATATTGTTTTAGGTGGTACTCCACTCGAAAATGTTTCCCATATAAAATTTCTTGGAATAACAGTTGACAATAAGCTTTCTTGGAAATTTCATATTGACAGTATATGTAAAATGATTTCACGTAATATTGGTATAATTAATAAGCTTAAGTTTTGTTTTCCTTTGTCGTCCCTGCTTGTATTATATTCATCCTTAATATTGCCATATCTAAATTACGGTATTCTCGCGTGGGGAAATACATATAAAACATTTTTAGATAAATTACTTTTATTGCAAAAGAAATCACTCCGTGTTATATGTCATACTGCATTTTTGTCCCATACTGACCCACTATTTTATGAGCATAAAATATTGAAAATTAATGATTTGTATTTGTTTAATCTAGGACAATTTATGCATAATTATAATAAAAATAATCTCCCAAATATATTTGAAACAATGTTTCAAAGAAATCAATCCGTTCATATTTATCCAACACGGCGATCAAATGATTTCCATTTGCCATTTCTGAGAACTTTGTTGGCTCAAAACACATTCATCACGATGGGCCAAAGTATTGGAATTCACTTCCCAACAATATTACAACAGCTCAATCTCTGAATTCCTTCAAGAATAAATTAAAATCATTTTTATTGAAATTTTATAATATCCAACCGAGTTAGTTTCCCTTTATCATCTCAGTCAAGTCATCATTCTTTTTTACATAAGTCCTTCTAATTAAGTCACTGTCTGTGTTCTAAATAACGATGTGTTTATTCTCTCTTTCTCCTGCATTCTTACCAAGATAATTACGTATAAAAAATGTTTTGCATTACATTCAATCCAGCTTGTATTTTATCAGTTATTTTACATTATGGAATTTTAGATTGCTTGCGTCCACGATGGCACGTGCTGTAGTTTTTTCCCCTTTTTCTCCCCTTTTTTTTATCTTTTTTCTCTCTTTTTTTCCTTTTCTTTCTTTTTCCCTTCCCAATCACCTTGATGTCTGTTGACATCGGTTCGTTTATTTTGTTTTATATTGCTGTTTTGTGTATTTTCTGAGGGTCCCATATCGTACAAGCTCTGCTTCTTAGTGGGACCCTCCACTTCCATCCTCATCCTTAGTTGACTTGTATTATACGCTTTATGTGTATAATACATATTAACAAAGATGTAATCGCATGTACTTCTCATTTTCACATTTATGTACCTTGTCAAATTATGTTCTGCAAGTATTACAAATTTCTTTGTTTATTTGATGGAAGTGAAAATAAAGTTGAATATTGAATATTAATATGAATATGTATGAACATAGTTTCTGGGCTCATTAAATAAATGACTGATTGATTGATGATGATGATGATGATTAATCCCTATGTTCTTCACTACAAAATTATTGTGCGCGAGCGAGCGTAGCGAGCGCTCTAGAATACATATATTTATAACGTAAGAGAAAGTTATCTTTCTGATAACCCAGGACGTGTAGCTCCAATCTCTTATTGCAGGCTGTAACTGCTGGAATTGCTGATAATTGATTGCGAATACCTTATAACAATACCCTCTAAAGTCATTTCATATATTCAGAATCATCATTTACTTCACTTATTTGCGTGTGTGAGCGAGCGAAAGCGAGCCAGCGCCTGAAGAAACATGCTCTTTTCATGTGTCTTGAATGACATATGTCATTTTTACCCAATAAATAACTTCCCGAAAAATATAAGTCCTAGGTGCAAAAACTCCTTTCTTTCTTGTCGGCGCAATGTTTGTTACATGTTAACAGTTTTCCTTACATTGATTATGGAATGACGGTGTGAAACGACAAATTACTGGCAGCATCATCAGGAGAATTGCATAACAATTAAATGCGAGCGAGCGGAGCGAGCGAGCTTGAAAATTTTGACATTTTACAGTCCAAAAACTGACGTTTGTAGCTATATATTTTCGCTTTGGAAATTAAAGGGGGGAGGACGCCCGGTTGCCACCCCCCCCCCCGATCCGCCACTGGTAGTCAAGGGTGTTGGTTATGTTCATGATTGGGGGAGGTATGACCAGCGAGGGGACGTCGAAGACTAGTGACCAAGCGGGGGAAGGATGTCCAAAATCTGCAATTTAGAGCAATCCCTAATATTGTTAGTGTTTGTGTGTGTGTTTTATATACGTGGAAAAGTGGAAATAGCCCAGTTCAAGTCTTATTATTGGCAATGCAAGGCATCTTAATTTAGACTAGTATATTAATATGTAAAGCAACACTGCAAAATCAATGATAGCTTAGATATAACGAACCGTAAGGTACATTCTACATCACATTGCGCAACATTGCAGCCGCTCTCTGCCATTCGGATGTTCTGAGTACACTGCGCACATCCTGCTTTCAGAATGCCAACCAGGAATCGGGCTGAATCACAATCTTTTGTCGGCGCCGGGCTTTTTGAAAAATGTTTCACACTATACTCCTCTTTAATCATATTATGGTTCAAACAACCAAAAAAAAAAAAAAATCTTAGAAATATATTTAATTTCTTGATCACATGTTACGGCACAAATTGTCGCCCCTGCATAATTGTCGCCTGGTAAGTTATGCGTATGTGTGTGTGTGTATGCGTGTGTTTGGAGTATAATAATACATCAGTTATGTGGAAACTGTGCATGTGTGGTGGTTGTATAGTGGTAGTGGTTTGTTGTCTGTGTGTATACGTGTGCCTGTGTGCGTACGTGTGTCTGTTTGTGTTTGTTTTTTGTTGTTAGTGCGAACGAACTTTTTGGACGGCACCAGGCACTACTGTGGCACTGAAAATGCCTTAATCAACGTGTGTGAGCACGTGTTTATGGAGTTCACAGCGGCGTTGATAGTATGGGTGTGTCAATTTCAGCGGTGAGGCGGGCTAGGAGAGAGAGACCGAGAGAAAAGGCTTACGAGGGAGCTAGGTACCCTCCCTAAATGTGATCTGTCTTTGTTCATTAGGTGATCCGAGTATCCTCTCGGATCACCTTCTGTATCTGTACTGATTCTTTGTTGTTCTTCTTCTTCTTCTTCTTCTTTATTTCTGGACAAAATTTGTGCATCTATTAACTCAGAAAGTTCTCAGAGTATTAATTTCAAACTTATAGTATATAATATGTATCATGTCCCAAAGACGACAAATCTAATGTATCATTGTGATTGGTCAACCGTGACGTCACTATGACGCCATTATATGAAAACACATTTTTATTCATTTCTCATTAATGGAAAGGAATTTTTCAATGAAATTTACGTCACATATATTTCAAGTCAAGCGCATTCTACTCATATTATCAAAATTCATTTTATTATTAATGCAGTTTTCTCTCTCTATTCTCTATTGCATTAATGCAATTTTCTCTTTCTATCTTTCTCTTTACAAGAGAGGTTGCTTGTGTTTGTCCGTCTCTTTGTTTGTTTGTTTGTTTGTATAGGTCTGTATGTGTTGTGCACCTTTTATATTATGTCTAGCTAATTGCTTTTTGATGTTATTTAGTCTTTTTGTCCACGAGGAGACTGCAAAATACAAGCTTAGCTTTTTAGCATGTCTCCTCCATTTCCTGCAACTTTAGTTTTAATTCAATTTTCATTTGCTTTTGTGATGCGCAGTACTGTTAATTTCACGCATTTTTCTTTGTTACAACATTGTATTGATGTTGTGTTATTTTGTGTATGAAAATGTTGTTGGAAATGAAATAAATGAAATGAAATGAATGAAAAATGAAATGAAATGTTTTTAATTAATGTTTTTTCTTCATTTATTTTGGTATCTTTTGTACGAATTTGTGAAGGGGTCTGGGACATTCTATTTTATTTACAGGTGTGATCCCTGTAGTAGAGGTCATATTTCTTATTTAGTAGAAGTCATATTTCTTATTTCTTATTTAGTAGAAGTCATATTTCTTATTTAGTAGAGGTCATATTTCTTATTTGAGTTTTTAACATCATAAATGTGTTTTTTGATGATATTTGCCCCTACATCATATAGGAAATTGCACATTAAAGGGTTATAAAGCTTCTCAAAGAGACACTTTTGAAAATGATGCCCTTTGGGGTTTTTACAAAAATAAATCTTGCAGTTTTGATTAGTTTTTCATAAGATGAATACATAGATGCAGACAGTTATCCTTGATTAAGAGGGTGTCATCATCACCTTATTGCTTACAAAGTACTCTAAAAGTACTAAAACACTTTTAGTTATCAAACAGATTAACTTGGTGTATTTTGAGCTGTTTCAGTGGTAGCCCAAACAAAGAAATACTTTAAAATGACACAATCATTCAAAGTTGTCTGATGACTACTGTGTACTAAGATCTAGTACCACAACATAAGCAGAGTTGGGGGGGGGGGTTAAGGGAAGGGGGGGTAGGGGGAGGGGAGGGAGGGATTTGACAGAATAGATCAACATAAACCAGCAGGGCTTGTATGGGATGAATACTTCCCATTGACTTGTGTGCATTGCGTGCATTCTCCATGGGGCTCACACGGGTAAATAATTCCCCATTTATAGAGACGTGTGTTAAAATTCAACATTCAAAAAATTATGTAAAATAGCTTGGAGAAATGAGGTGTTTCATTTTCACTAACCTGGATAAGTGAGCTATACCCTGTCATCCATCAAATTTCCAAGGCAGTTCTTCGGTTCAAACTCTGTCCAAGTGTCCGCAAAGCCAGACTAAGAGTTCTTTTCACTCAAAAAATCACCTATTTTCCGTACACGCACCCAATGAAATATAGTCCCTTCAAATTCCATGAGAAAAGCTTTCATCTTCAAACCAAAATGCAGTTTGTAGAGGAATTCATACTCAATGTCTGCAGTTATTCAGTTTTTATGCCAAACTGCCTTAATGATTTGTAATTTTATTTTTTTCTTCATTTATTTTGGTATCTTTAGTACGAATTTGTGAAGGGGTCTGGCACATTCCATTTTATTTACAGGTTTGAGCCATATTATACAATAGATGGCTCTGGGCCATGGGGTCACCGCACGCCCCCTACGTCCTAACCAGACGTACCAGAGACACCAACTAATATTGACTAAACTACATGTATAATGTAATTTAGAGTAAGTAGTCCACGTGTTGGTGCAATAGTATTACAAGAACATTTAATAAAGGTCGAAACGCCCGAAAATTTCTGTGTCAAAATAAACTGTTGGTATTTACAGCATGAGCTTGAGTTCTGTTTTACACACACTCACACACACCCACATATATATATATATATATATATATATATATATATATATATATATATATATATATACAGTCATGTTTAATGATATTGTGATATGAGTACTATATACTGTTCAAGATATCATGTTCAAGATTTGTATCTATATCTATCCATCTCTCTCTCTCTCTCTCTCTGTATATATATATATATATATATATATATATATATATATTCATACATCATTCATAAAGAGACACTACGTCACTAAGCTAAAATGATTGTATAAATGTTAATGTTTCCGTGTATGACAGAGCTACATCATTTTACGCGTATGCCAAAGAACATGACCTCATTTCGTTGTAAAGAGTTCGGCGGCAGCCCGGTCAACGGCATGGTTTTACTTCCTTCATTAATATGCCTCACTCTTTCGCTCTTTCTCCCCCTCCCCCCCCCCCCCCTCTTTCACACACACACACACACACACACTAGTACATACACACAAAATGCTTTCCTTGTCATTCCAGTTACATGATTTCCACGCTTTCCAACTCCCCTAATAATCAAATGATTAACAATACAAGGGATTCCTATTTTTGTCTCTTGCTATTGTTTCCGATCTCAGACATGATGGATTGCAGACACGTGGATGGAAATTAAATTTTAAGCATGAGAAGGCTGTATATCATTTCAGACTGCACTCTTCATGAGAACAGCCGCCACTAGTTGTGCAGCAGCATGGCATGCAAGACGGCAGGACGTACAATCAATTTGTCGTGTACATGTTCCCATACATACCTGCCCATAAAACCAGTTACTGTAATCCCCTCAGTATTGTGTAACTCATTTTTTTTTTTTGGGGGGGGGGGGGTATATTCATAAACTCAGCGCAATATTGAGTAGATCTCGATTAGATGTTTTATTTTCGTTTACATTTTTCAGGAATAAGTATTTTTTCTTACTTTTTGACAATTTGACTACCGGCACCGTGATAACAAAATATGACATATCGTGTATCACAAACAGAGACTTTATGAGAGTCTCCTAGGGTTTCTGTAAATCGCATTTAATTCGTGTATAGTAATAACATTTTCGGTCAATATTTTACCTCATTTTATCCCATTCAGGATACTCTCTCTCTCTCTCTCTCTCTCTCTCTCTCTCTCTCTCTTATATATATATATATATATATATATATATAATATGTTTTTGAGTGCGTGTATGTGTGTGTGTCTCTCTCTCTTTCTGTTAAGTTTGATACAACCATCCAACGAACAAAACAGGCCTGTGAAACTGTGCAAGTAAAGCGTTATCATTTTTCTTGTGTGTTTATCAAAGTCAATCATAATTTCATAATTCTATTTTACCAACTATAAGAAATAAATTGATCGATGCGCAGTGTTATCAGTGTTTTTCTTTTTCATTTCATGAACATCCATTATGTATTCATATCAAAATATGCACCCCGATATTTTGTAATCTAATTTCTACTATATTAACCCTGCAGTTTTGTGAAATTCTCTTTTTATTTTCCTTGTATCGTTGTATGCATGTGACATCATACACTGTAGTAGTGCATTAGTAGTGCATTAACCTTAGGTAACTAAAAGCCCCGTGAACCGTCAATGCAGTCTTTATATCATTTGATGGTAGCTTTGTCGGGACTGGAAAGACCAAATTATTGCTTACACTCTCACCAGGTACAGGCGCGACTCTACGGCAACTTCTGAGATGTCTCCGAATACGGTTATAATTTATATGTCCGGACGTAGCCGAGATATCTTCTCAGTCGCGGGGACATAAGTGTTACGGCACATGTTGGTAAATTGCACATTTTGGTAAATCACCAAAATGTGCAGTTACCAAAATGTGCAAGACATTGACGGCACATTTTGGTAACTGTCTGCTCCTCCACAATCATCACAAAAACAAATTGTAAGTGCAATTGGTTTTTGTCCCCACCGAATGAGTTCGGTATCCTAAGGGGGACAATGAAACGGCGTTTGCTATGTGTGTGCGTGTGTGTTCAAATGTATGTGTATGTGTGCTCGAAATGATAAGATTTGCTTCCTCTCTGTCATCTCTGGGCCGATTTTGCTTCTGATTGATCTGACTTATGAAGACAGGTAAGGGCTCTGAAACTTCAACACAGAATTCAGAAATTCATTAATTATGCAAATTTATGCAATTTTTTTTCCTCCAGAATTGAAATTAACGAAAATGTTACTTCTTCTACATTAAACAGTGGGTTTTGATTCTGCTTGTTTTATCTGATAGGGCTTGGTTGGGACTACGAAAGTTCAATAAAGAAATCTAACATTTATTAACATTTACATAAATTAAATTTTTCAAAAATAAGCGAAAATGCTACTTCTACATTTTACAGCAGATTTTTATTCTGCTTGTTTTATCTGATAGGGCTTGAGTGGGACTACCAAACCTCAACACAGAATTCTGCAAATCATTTATTATGCAAATTTATGCAAATGTATGCAATTTTCAGTTTTTAACAAAAATGCTACTTCTCCTACATTTAACAGATCATTTTGATTCTGCTTGTTTAATCTGATAGGGCTTGATTGGGACAACCAGAGTTCAACACACAATTCTGAAATTCATGAATTATGCAAATTTATGCATTTTTAAAAGAAATTTGCAAAAATGCTTCTTCGACATTTTACAATGGGTTTTGATTTTCGTTGTTTTATCTGATGGCTTGGTTTGGACTACGAAACTTCAACACCGAATTCTAAAATTCAATAATTTTCAGAAATGAATGGGAATGATACCTCTCCTAAATTAAACAGTGGTCACAGAAGATAATTTTTACCCACGTCTTGGTACGCGTACGACGGCCTTATATGAGAAACAAAAACGATTTTTGCATTTTCTCTGATTTATTGGTGTATGAAGTTACCAAGACAACGCAGTACCCATCCTTTAGTGAATGTGTCTTGTACGTCTTCACTCCAAGACCAAAGTGCGTGCCAACTTTCGTGAGCATTTGGTAAAAATTAAGGAAATAACTTGATCTGCAAGATTTCGTCATAGCTTGTTGCGATGATATACTGTTACCAAGGCAACACACTAACCATCATATTTTAACAAAAGGCCCGGGGGGGGGGGGGGGGGGGGCTAGCCGCTTACCCGAGTATCGCAGTCAATACACGACGTAATTTCAATTAAGGCCCCTTCTCCCTTTCGCGAGGAGAAACCCAACCCCCCCCCCGCAAAAAAAAAAAAAAAAAATACAAAGAACATTGGGTCCTACCGAAAGGATGATTCCTAGCAATTTTGGTTGAAATCTGTCCATTGGTTCTGAAGAAGATGGAAATGTATTTCTCTTCCCCTTCCCCTTGTTTTTCCCCCTCCAAACTTTCACCCCTCTATTTAGGAACCCTAGGGGGTCATCCAAAATATTGCCATGAACAGCTTATATTCATCATCTATAAAGGTATACACATGTATAAAATATGCCTTTCCCCCCTCCCCCCCCCCCCCCGGCACTTGACCCACACTTACAACTTTTGGACCCTACCCACTAAGAATGATCCTCACCAAGTTTGATTGTCTGAAATCCGCCCATTGGTTCTGAAGAAGATGAAAGTTTACTCCTTTTTTCCCCTTGAGAGCTCTCTCCCTGGACCCCCTGGGGGCCACATGCTCCACATGAACAACTATGGGTCCCTACCCCGTTAGGATGATCCCACCAAGTTTGATTGAAATTCGCCAACTGTTTCGGAAGGAGAAGATGAAAATGTATGTTTCCCCCTTTGACCCCCACCCCTCAAACTTTCACCTCCTCTAGGGCCCCAAGGGGGCCATCTTGGGCCTTGCCATAAACAAACTACATTCTTCAAACTAGTCAATGTACCCGTGGAGTGCTGAATCAGCCGAAGTGGGGCATATGGGGGGGGGGGGGGGGGGCTATGATGAAGTTATCGCAGTAGTTTGGTATGTACTGAGAACTTCTCTGTATACAACATTGTCTACTATCAGAGAGTACATGTACATGTATTATGCTTGTTTGGCTTCAGCCAGTGCCCAGAAATCCTATATGGGGATTCCCCCGGAAATGGTCAAGGTCACTGGGTCAATGGGGGTCAAATAACTGTTTTGCGCTACTCCTTGGTCCGGTCTTGGCCAAACTTGCTGGAAGCATAAGTAGGCCTACACCTGGGAAATCCCCATTGAGAATATTTCTGGGGGGGATCTCCATATTAGTAGACCTACACCTGGGAGATCCCCATTGAAGGAGTAGCGAAAAACAGTTATTTGATCTTTGACCCCAGTGACCTTGTTCTTTCCAAAAATGAACCCCTCAAGGGCAATTTTGTGATCAACCTGCATCCACCCACTAAGTTTGAGGGAGATCGGACCAAGGACCTGGGAGGAGTAGAGAAACAAACAGACAAACAGACAGACAAAGGTTGCTCAAATTATAGTATGATATAAAGGTATCTACATACAATATATCTAGACTGTACTGCTTTTGGGTTTGGAGAAGATTTTTAAAGTTTACCCCTTTTCCCTTGGGGGCCCTCCCCCGGGCCACCTGGGGGCCACATACTCCACATGAACAACTTTGGGTCTTTATCCCCTGAGGATGATTCCCACCAAGTTTGGTTGAAATCTGTCTACCGGTTCTGGAAGAGAAGATGAAAATGTAAACAGTTTATGCACGACGCACGACGCACGACGCACGACGGATGACGGACGACGGACGGCGGACGAAAAGCGATCACAAAAGCTCACTCGAGCCTTTGGCTCGGGTGAACTAAAAAAGTGTCTTGCCTGTCTTTACTGCAGGACCATATCTCCTTAACTCCTTAACAATATAACTCTCAAGCCCATCCATGGGTTTTTAGTTCAGTTACCAAAATGTGCAGATCGTCCAAAATGTGCAGGCAAATAGTTACGGCGCATGTTGGTAATTTGCAGATTTTGGTAATTTACCAAAATGTGTCGTAACATGTGGTGCTTTTAATGCGCTCGTGAGGCGATTGTGATGCGCTCTAAAACCACGGCGACCTCGATACGGAAGTTTTGGACATGTTGAAAACTTCCGTAGCGAGGTCGCCGACCATGGCGATGGTGGCGACCCTCCGCTCTTCTGAACCGCTCAAGATACGATGGAGAAGATTTAAAGCGATCAAGCCACGATCCGCCGCGCTTTGTCAATTTTTGATGATCGTAGCGGAATCGTCGTCTAGTGAAATGGGGGTATACGAAAATTTTGGACATGTTCAAAACTTCCGTAACGAGGTCGCCGACCATGGCGATGGTGGCGACTCTCCGCGCTTCTGAACCGCTCAAGATACGATGAAGAAGATTTTTAAAAGCGATCAAGCCACGATCCGCCGCGCTTTGTCAATTTTTGATGATCGTAGCGGAATCGCCGTCTAGTGAGATGGGGGTATTATAACGAGTCTCCATCCCAATGAGATATTCACGTGTCTTGTCTCCACACCTAACCTTGGGTGAAAACGTGAAAGTGTCGACTCTCACTGAATTCAAAAAAGTTTTAAAAGATTCTGGAAAAAATAAAGCTGCTACACTCTTTTCAACAGAAAGCCCCCCCCCCCCCCTCTTCCATTGCACCTGTACAGATAGCACTGCAAAGAGGAGCACGTCACGAGATCGACACCCACGAGTCATACAGGTCACTAGTCATACAGACCATGAGTTATACAGCTCACGAGGCATACAGCCCATCAGTTCGACACTAAAGGTGTGATTTCACGGAGCACGCGAACGATTTGCGAAGGACGCGAATGGCAAAATCCAGCATTCGTATTTTAGTCTGCAAAAGATCGCCAAACGAACGTGAGGGTTCGGAAGCGTCGTTTTTACTTCGGCGAGAATTTCAAAAAATGTTGAAATTTTTGGCGAACCTTTTCCGCACGCTTGGTCGTGATTTGCTCGTGATTTGTTCTCGAAAGTGTCTTTAAAGTCTCGTCATATGCGCAAGACCTTCGCAAGACACGTGCGATGTTCGCAAAATGTTCGTGAAACCCCAAACAGGCCCCGATAAGGGTGGGATTTCACGGAGCACGCGAACGATTTGCGAATGACGCGAATGGCCAGATCCAGCATTCGCATTTTAGTCTGCAAAAGATCGCCAAACAAACGTGAGGGTTCGGAAGCGTCGTCAATTGTTCGCGAATGTCGTTTTTACTTCGGCGAGAATTTCAAAAAAGTTTGAAATTTTTCGCGAACCTTTTCCGCACACTTAGTCGGGATTTACTCGTCAATTGTTCTCGAAAGTGTCTTTAAAGCTTCGTCATATGCGCAAGACCTTCGCAAGACACGCGCGATGTTCGCAAAATGTTCGTGAAACCCCAAACAGACTCCGAAACTTCTGAGAATGTCTCGCGTATGTTACGCGAAATCTGCGAAGTTTTTCCGATCATTTTACGACGTAATCGCAAACTGTTCGCGTACCTTTTGAGACATTCTCGCGAACGTTTAGCGCACGTTTGGGGGATGTATGCCCTGTACGTTTTCTGCAAATAGAAATCGTAGCATACATCTAAACATCAAACAATTATTAACAACTATAGTAACAAAAGAAATTATAGAGTAGAAAAGAGAAAGAATATTTGATATAAAAAAAAATCGCAGAATATACTTAAAATCAATCTTAAGTATGTAAATTTCGTTTGAACTATAGAGATTATGTGTTGGAGGAACTGCAAAAAAAAAAAGATCAAATGCTTTACTAGTGGAGATACGTCCTAGGGGGAAAAAAATGTAGGCAAACACACGATAGAGAAATGAGAGAAAACGAAAAGAGAAATAGAGGAAAGAAAAAAAAATCAACTCAAGAAAGCTGATTTGAGTTGATTTGTTTTTTTTTTTATTGCTTCCACCTCTCCTTGCTACATTTTCTCCCATGATTATTGAAATTTTTCGTTGTTCGCATTTCCGTCGCGTGTTCTTCGTGTACATAACATGCTGTACTTTAGCAATGATACACACGACAATCGCACATACGTCGTGGGAACTTCGCACAAATTGCGCAAGAATAGTTTCCGGCTTCATTGTCGGAAAACATTCGGAGAAAAACTTTTCCGAATGTTGGATTTTGTCATTCGCGTCCTTCGCAAATCGTTCGCGTGCTCCGTGAAATCCCACCCTAATTTGGAGAATGTCTCGCGTATGTTTCGCGAAATCTGCGAAGTTTTTCCGATCATTTTACGACGTAACCGCAAACTGTTCGCGTAGCTTTTTAGACATTCTCACGAACGTTTAGCGCATGTTTGGGGGATGTATGACCTACGTTTTTTCTACAAATCAAAATCGTAGCATACATGTAAACATTAAACATTTACTAATAACTATATAGTTAAAAAAAATTAAAGACTAGGAGAGAGAAAGATGTGTTTGATATACAAAAAAAAAAATCTCAGAATACACTTAAAATGAATCTAAAGTATGACAAAATTACATTTCAAACTGGAGATTATGTGTTGGAGAAACTGAAAAAAAAACAACACCAAATGGTTTAGTAGTGGAGATAGGTCCTAAGAAAAAACTCTAGGCATGCACACAATAAAGAAATTAGAAAAAAAACAACAACTTCAACTCAAGACAGCTCAGATCTCTCCTTGGGTACAAGAAAATTTGCGTTGTTCGCATTTCCGTCGCGTGTTCTTCGTATACGTATCATGCTGTACTTTAGCAATGATACCCACGACATTCGCACATACGTCGTGAGAACTTCGCACAAATTGCGCAAGAATGGTTTTCAGCTTCATTGTCGGAACACATTCGGAGGAAAACTTTTCCGAATATTAGATTTTTCCATTCGCGTCCTTCCCAAATCGTTCGCGTGCTCCTCGAAATCCCACCCTAAGCTAACAAGGCCCACGAGACCGACACATTAAGCCCTGTGATGTATCTTTCGAACTCTTGGGCTGTGTTTACCTAGTGTCGAACTCATGGGTTATATTTGCCTAGTGTTGAACCTATGGGCTGTATGACTCCTGAGCTGTATGACTCATGGACCTGTTTTCAATGTCGGACTCATGGGCTGTATGACTCGTGGATGTCGGTCTAGTGGGATGACCCCCTCCAAAGTCCACTCCACTCGCCTGCTCTCTTTGACCTCTTCCTCTTCAACTCTTCCATCCACACTTCAGTTTGTAGTAACGTTGACTGGAAAGAAATAAAACGATATTCATTCAGCAGTAATAATGTTTGTACATTTTTTTAAATTAGTTGTGACGATCCATTTACGAAATGAATGAATCAGATAACTTGGCCATTTACCGCCCTATCATAGACGACAATGATTTTCTGTACCTCGTTTACCATGCGTATTTACAGTCCTGAAATACATAAGACCGATGTTGATAACCATTTAAATAATGAAACACTTGCTGAATATAGATGGATGGCAATATTCAAGGAATGACATATATGATATCAATGATTTGCCAATCAACTGAAATCTTCAACGTTAATTACTTCATTAAAAGTACAATGAAATCTTACATTGGTTTGTATAGTAAATTAACTTTGTGTTCTTCACTTAAGTATCAGTAATTTTGATAAGTTTCAATTTTTTGGAGGACATTAATCCCCCTCCCCCGGATTCCTTGAATGATCTCAATGAGACCTGTTTTTTTTTTTTTTTTTTTTTTTACTCACCAAGTGATTTGTATTCATTGCCAGATCATTTCATTTTATTTCATTTCACTTCATTTCATTCTATTCATTACATTCATTCGGCAATGTTAGATTTCGACAAAAAATACAATTGTAACACACTCTATACATCTACAGTTATTTCAATATTAACAAATCTGTGAAAATTCAGTGTATACAGACTGAACTTTTAACTGTATAATGTAGTAATCAAAGATGTTCATGCTCCTAAATTACCCTTAAGTACTAGTCATTTCCAATTTATCAACAAAATACTGGCACAGTACCGTTGGAAATGAAAGATATATAAGACTTTCTTTGTACGAATGACATAATACTTTCAACTGTGTTCTTTTTACATATCTATCTACATGCGTGCAAATTTCTGTGGCTTCATACCGGTAACAAGATAAAAAGCGATTCCTTGAGGACTCATTACAGTATAACACGCTTGCCTAAACTTCTGTGAAATAAAATCCCGCGAAACACGCTATATGCAGGCCTTAGAATCAGCAAGTTGCATAAACACTGAATGATAAGCGTATATATAGCAGGCATAACCTAATACTAAGCTAAGGAATAGACAGAGAATGAGTGATTAGTACGATTTAGGAAAATTGACCGTCAAACAATCCCAGTTTAAACTTTAAAGGGGATGCTAGTAACTGATCAGTGGGAATCAGTTGGAATGCTGGGGGATGATTGTTCCAATCCTTGTGGGATTCATTTAAGAGTACATTAACGGGCCGTCAACGATCGCCCCGTCACTGTATGTACAGGCATGCTAACCTGGAAACATTAAACTGCACATTACTTGAATATGAGACCATTCTGAAGCAAATAATTTTCACACAACAATAGATATACAATAATTCATTATTGCCTAACGTACTCTTAAATGAATCCCACAAGGATTGGAACAATCATCCCCAGCATTCCCACTGATTCCCACTGATCAGTTATAAGTTAAAGGTATCTACACACCACGCACGCACACACACACACACACACACAAATAAAATCTGCGATTTTAGTGACGTGAATGACAAACCGACAAACTTATCCGCTGATTATCAATATAATATGATAATGGCATTACACTTCTTATCTTACAGTGACGAGTTATAACATTATTCTATCAATTTTTAATTCTTTTGTATGTTTTGACCTATTTTTATCATCATTTGTCTGTTATAGATGCCAAATTTGTTTTTTTTTTCTTTTAATTCTAAGGCAGACCGTATACAGGTAATCAATATATTTTCATTGTTGTTCTATTTTGTTTCTGAATAAAGGACGCGTTCATTCTTTTCACGTGAACCCAGTCGAATAGTGTATGTATGATATAAAACGATGTAGTTTTTAGAACATGTGAATAGTGCGCGATGTCTACGAAAAAGAAACAGATTCACCATCTTTCTACAATCTTACGATAGTTTGCTTCACTCTTCTGGATATGGTACGTAGGAGAAGACCTCCCCTGAACCAGCTGGAGTCATCAGCAAGAAGATTGCACAATTCAGCGGGTGAGTCTCCAGGGAAATATTTTCCTCAGGACCCTCCTGAAGCTGGAGTTTATGAGCGAAAATATGACGAAATTCCACCAGCTGCTGGTAATGAGTAAGGTGCGAGTAAAATAGATTGAGACTGGCGACAATGCGCTGATCCCCTGATGAAGCAGCAGCAGTCGGGCGATGCGATTAGGAACGTTGGTGAGCGTAAAAGCGACGGTGACCGCAAAAAACGTGAGGATGACCTTGAAATGCGCTTGGCCTTGGTCGTGGAGGAGGGGGAGCATTGGGCTGTCCCCCGGGTTCCCCTGGCCGGTCCATTGGCACCTGTCTCTGCGGATAAATGCGGACCATATTCCGCGCCATCTTCCTGACGACTAGGAGAAGATGAGTATTTCCACCTCCCTGGTATAAACGATGATCTTAACAGTAAGAGGGACGAAGTAGAACACTGCCGCTAAGACGAGTGCACGTGATATGGACACCACGTAATCACAGGTTAGTAGTCTGGGCACGAATATGAACTTACCCGGGCCGATATCAATTATATTGGCTACGGTTAGCAGAGTCGTCGCGCTGAGCATGAAACCTATGTACAACTTCTTGGTGGCAAACCTCTGATGTCGGAAGGGGAACACGACAGCGAAACAGCAATCGACAATGATAAATATGAGTGAGATGATACTAATGCGAACGCAGGCGATGCTGACGATCAAGTAAAATCGGCAGAAGGTTGGTGACCATAGCGTCACGGCAACATACCCGGCGAGAGCGACACCGAGAATGCAGTCGGCAATCGCCATGGAAACGATAGTCACTCGGCTACTGATCGGGAATTCGAACTCGCTGTGGCAGGCCACTACGATGTTGAGCATGTTCGTGAAGATACAGACGATGGAAATCGAAACTTGTAAAACTATGCTCTGGGCTGAAAATGAGACGCTTGATATTGACGAAAAGCCATCCATCAAACTACCGCTAGTGATGTTTGATGAGTAATCAATCGCCTCTTCGAGCAGCGACGAACTCAGATTTACATCAACCTGGTCCATGATCTACAGTTTGACGAAACAAATCGATTAATATCGACAACATTCATGTATCATTTACAGCTGTCCCCTTTTCGAGAAAAAGAAAAGAGAGAGAGAGTCTTAGGAATAATTTATGTTCTCAGAACTCCTTTTGACCTTCAAGAAAGAAAAAGGCTTGTTGAAATATATTGATGATAGTGCGATTATGACTAGGAAATAAAGCATAATAAACCAAAGAAATGAAACGCTGCTATAACACGAGGAAGTATGGGCTTACAGAGCATAATACGAAAGATATAATACGTGGATGCATTCATTTAGCCGACAGCTGTCTAATCAAGTATGTCTTTCTTTTACGTCAACATCTGACTAGGTTTAAAATTACAACTTCTTAGGTGAAATCAATGCTTGTAAGGATTGGGATGTAGCAACAAACTGCTTGACAATGTTACTTTTCATTCTCTCTCCTCAACTACTCAATACAGGCATCCGTTTCTATGCCCCCCCCCCCCAGTCTTCTCTGTCTAATAGCTACCATATCGCCCCAAGGCTATTATCCCAGTCAAGCAAGCTGCTCATTGTTGTGCACGTTATTGTATATGTGCACGAAATTGTATCTATTCCTTTACGTACTCTTTAAATGCTCTTACTCTTATTTTGAAGAGAAAGTTGTTTTATTTGCCACAATGATTTAATTTGCGAATTTTAATCTTAATAAGAAAAATGTAACTGAAAACTGAAACTTAGAATTTATGTGCATTATACCAGCCAATTTGTATAAATGTACATTTTATCAATCATCTTTACATGAATCCCAGGCACGTTGTCCAATATCATTTTGATTTATCGTTGTTGCAAAACAACAAATCTGAAAATTGGAGAGTCATAAACTCATTTTGACACAAATCTGCATGATACATCCAAACTCATATCGCTCAAGGGAAGCATGCTAAAATCAGCTCAGGCTGCATGTATCTAGTGATACATCAATTCCGCTGTGTTCGAAAAAAAAAAATCTTTTGAGTGACGTCCGATAAACAAAGGGAGATGCCAACAATAGCTGAAGGAGTGCTTGTTTTGTGCTAGTAGTCGGGGAAGCGAACGACTTCATCTAAACTCTCGCAGCAATCCAACAGCTTTGACAGGAGATTGGCTACTGCGTTCACTTTATCATAAAAGAGAATGCCCGACAGTGCATCCCGTGCGGGCAACTAAATAGGAGGAGCACACATTGGCTATACAGTGAAGTTTGCTGTGCGTCTCAGTTAATGGACAAGAAACAAACAACGCGCCCTGCGTAGATGATGTCATTTCAGTAATCCATGGTAATTTCAACATTAGGTTCTAGCCAGCGGGTAGTAATTTGAACAACCCCCATAGCCTTTTAGTTGAATGCTCAGGTTTTACGGAGAACCTTTCTTCACGTTTTGTATCATTATTCTCTTGACGCTGGCATGGCCGGTAGTCTGCCTTACTTTGGCAAAAGGACTGCCAAATCATCCGAATTAGAGTTGCGTTTTCTACTTGGATGGTTAGGTTTGAGTAGAAACACATACATTCTATACAGGGAGATGTCTACGCCAAAATGTCTTAACATTGCAGTGACAAATGATAAAGGTGAGTGAAGAAAAATCACATCTATCAGTGGTTTTCTTTTGTCAAAGCACGACAGTATCATAATTGTTATTTCCATTCTTGGTAATATTATTACTGTCTTATTTTGCTAGAATCTCTGACTAAAATTTTTTAGTCAATACTGATTTCATTTCTGAATGATGAGGTTGAACTCTGTCCCCATCACTCTTAGTTTATTTTTCCCGTCGTCTTCTTCGGCGAGTGAAAGTGGCGATGATTTGAAACAGCTGTCACGGTTAATTTTGACTTGATTTGATTTGATTTATTGATTCCTGTATTATCACTGTACATGAACATACATGTATAATATTATGTACATACATTGTTGGAGCCATACATAATACATAAACATCACTTTAATTACTTCGAATTTCAGAAGGAAGAGAGTTCCAAACATCGGGTCCGGTGTGTCTGATAGATTTTACAGCCATCACTGTTTTAGGATTATATAAATGAAATTTATCAGATTGTCTTGTGGGATAATAATACTTATCCTTGTTAATTGGAATAGTGAGAAGAAAGAAGATGGCAACTGACCATCATGTAAGCTAACCATAAAGCGTGAATTTGGGGGAAAAAAAGAAGAAATTGATGTAATTTACCTTGAGTGATTTTGATTCTGCGAATAAAGGATCTGAATGGCCATTGCAAATTGGAGATGCATGTGCTCAAAACTTTTTAACTACGCTCATGTTATTGAAGTTTTAACTTTGTCGACAGACATACGGATTTAGTTACGTGCATAGAATATTGAGATGAATGCAAACCGAAAATGATATTGAAATCATAATAATCATAATACAGTCTCGAGATCTGGATAGGTAGAAATTCAAAGAAAAGTATGGCCTATAGATTCTTATCATGTTTCAGAGATAGTTATCTGTTTTATATTTAGGCTGAAGATTTATTCTTTTTGTAACTGTCAACAAACCAGTTTGTTAAATAATGATGATTACAATGACAATGATACTACACTAGGACAATAACTTGGAATTGGTCAATTATCGTTTTCTTATCTTGTCAAGGACAAGAAATATATTCGGTGGAAATAATTATGCATAACTTTAGCAAAAGAAATCACACTTTCAATTGCTTTGTTTTCCACTGGTGCGATTGCCCAACAATCATATTGGAACATTCTATGGAGTACTTGAGAGTATACTCACACGGAAAACAGAGATAAGGCAAAAATATAAAAATGACAGCAAATGACAAATATCAAAATAAAAATTAGAGTAGCAGGCAAGGCGACTATGACATATCGAAGCCAAAACACGCTTCTTATGAAAAGAATGGAAATGATATCTTTATAATAAGTTAGGAAAAAGAAATGATAAGAGGAGAAAATCAAGCATTTGATTATACAACTTCAGGTCTGCCATGATTTGGAAGAACTTAATGGAAAGTCTTCGTCAAGCCACCATCTCATTATCAAGCAAGTCAATTCGTAGGTCGCCGTGAGAATCCCCGCTCTCTATGACGCATGATCACTGTCTTCGGCAACTTACATAGTTTCGTTCAATTCAAGTTGCACGTTTATTTCAATTGATTTTCAAACCGAAAAAACAAAAAGACTCACATAGACTCATCAAAAGTTAGGCGCAGAACAAAATTATCTCTTTCCAGGAGGAGATGATACGTATATCTGAAGAAGCAGTTGACTCCCCGAATAAGTTTGCGATGACTGCCAAGGGCGGACGTCCACTAGGGCGCGGACAAGCCTAGGAAGGGTTGCGGAAGCAAATTCTGTCATTTCGGCATCCTGTCCGCGTCAAACGCCGAAAAAGTGTGCGAATCGGTTTGTCCTGGGACAGTCCGGGGACTGACTGCGGACATTCCTAGGAGTGTCCTAGGAATCACTCCGGAAGAGCGCGAAATACCCCGGAATATGATAATCGTAGCCGGGCAGCGCGGAAACATCTAGGATTACACCAGGAATGATTAAATCGTGAACGAGGACAATCAGGATGACTTGCGGACAACAAGAGTTAGATATGCGGACAGTATGAGGAAATAGGGCAAGGTTGTAAATTGGGAGCCGACTATCGATTTTTCTCATTTGACTGCTAGCCGTCATGGAGGTCACACCAGCCGAAATTTGCTTTGCCCTAATGCTTCAAATACCAGCTGTATAATAAGAGATGCTGAGATAGCACTTTATATAGCTCTCAGGTCAGTGAGGCATCACGGACATGATACATGGAATGCTGTACCCGACTCCCTGAAATCACGAACCTCTCTGTTTTCTTTCAAACCTAGTTGAAAGAAATATATTTTAGCTCCATATATTTACTAAAATAAAGTATAATGATTGATATGAGTTTGTTTATGTTTTGGTCTGAATTTATTCGTATTATTGTAGTGATATACTGAAGAATAATTATATATTATAAAATAGCCCAAACACAAACATTCAACTCACCTATTGCACTCGCACAGCAGTCACTCACATCTTTTTTTCCTTCTAAAGCATACCATTGTAATGTAGAACAAAACAAATGTACTTTTTGTGAGAGGCAAACCCGAGTTATATTTTCCTAATGAGGCCATCATCCCAGTCAAGCTGTGCTTATGTTGACGGTCTCCTGCTTCCTTATTGAATCAAATGCACTGCCTTATTTGCATTACATATATAACTATAAATGTTATGCTCATGTAGTGTGAACTGCACTTTTGTGTTACTCCTTTGTTATTTGGTTATGTTTTGTTTAAATTTGTCACATTGATGTAATTCATATTTTATTTGATTTGATTTGAGAAGCAAAATAAATAAAAACAAACGAACGAGCACTGGCCCTGGTCCCCTTTGGGGTAGTGTTAGGATGGTCACTATCAAACAAGTTAAAGGAATCGTATAGTTTTGGTTGAGACCTGATTTCTGGTTTGTAACATTTTTTGGTGAAATAATGAGAAACCTCTTATGAAATATGAAAGAGCATGTCATTTCATGAGGAATTCAACGTTTATTTGATGAAAATTGGTTTTGAAATGGCCGAGATATCCAAAACATAGCAATTCTAATAAGTGTGGGACCCACACTTTTTACGATCGCTTTGTTTTACTTTGTTTTTGGATGTTTCATTAATTCCAAACCCGATTTTCATCAAATAAACTTTGATTCCTCTTAAAATGGTAGTCCTGCACTATTTCATCGTTTCTTGTTATCTCACAAAATTCTCATCTCCACCAATACAGTACTATCCCTTTAAGGCCAAAGCTATTCTTTGCTCTCACATTTTATCAAGCCATAGATTTGTTCCCCATGCTTTGTAGCCTATCGTGTCACAGGAGGGGCAAAGAAACTCCTACTCAGAGAAAAAAAATCATAAAAATTCCTTGTCTCCTGACTTGCCTTTGTCCGACTAATGAATAGATCAAGATCTAGATAATGCTTAAATCCTCAATCTGAAATGACACACTCTTCCAAGCTACTGCCCATTATTTCTAATGTCATGTTTCACAATATTACAAAATTAAGACCAAAGCTATCCTTCACTTGTACTCGGAGCGGAGAGTGCTGCTTCCTCTTTTTCCTAGTTACTGTTGGCAAAATATTCCTTGCCTTCTGCTTTGCTTCCTTCATTTGGGACTGGGAAATGCTGATATTTACCTTTTCCTAATCAGTAGAAGAGAGGTTTGGCTGTGGGGCTTGCATGGGGACCTCGCCTCCCTTATTGGTCTTTTTGCGTTTCAATGACATGATGCTGCATTGATCTATTTTTTTTTTAATTTTCAAAATCCTTTCGCTCATGGAAAGTGTGGCTCTTTCATGTCTTGATTACAACATGTCCGCATCGGCTCCGCGCTGTCCTAAAACATTTCTGGTGTCTTCCGCATTCATTCGCGAAGCTTCCCCACACCGCAGGATTCTTTCAGGAGCGTTTGCGGAAGGAGCGGCAGGGTCACGGACAGGCGGGATGTCCTGACGATGTCCTCAGGACAAGTTGCCGAAGGTGTCAGGAAGTTCATTTCCGCGTCCAAACGTTGGTCTCGATCAAAATTTGGACGCAGAAATTTTTCTCTCTCCCGGAAGATGCGGAAACGCCCGGACATATTTAGGACAGTGAACGAACACTTTCAGAAACGTGCGGATAGGTTGCCGAACGAGTGCGGAATACCAAATTTGCTTTCCGGGTCTTGTCCGGGGCGCGTGTTTTTTTTAGACGGCACAGATTGGGGACCCTATCCCTAAACCTAACCCTATTCCTAATCCTAACCCTAACCATCAAACCCTAACCCTAACCCTAACCCTGACCCCAACCCTAACCCTAACCCTAACCCTCACCATAAACCCTAACCCAACGTTTTTCCCATAGGTTTAACACGCGCCATGCCCCAATCTGTGACGTCTTTTAAAAAAAAACGCGTCCGGGGCTTGTTCTCGCCCGAGTGGACGCCTGGTCTTAGCGATGCTACGGATGTCCATTTATAAGTTGTAATAATCAAATGCTTGATGTTACCCACTGCACAACAAGATTGACGTGCGCAATGCATTGTTAGTCATGTTAACCGTAGTTGTCACCATAGCAATAATTGAGATGCTCATATCTGATTGGTAGTCACCGTTTTGCATTCCAGCTTCTGATTGCTTCATTCCAATCTGGAACGCGATCAAACTGCAATTATTGTTAGTTGTAGACTCTCAGATAGCAAGGGTCCCTGAAATCTTACAATCTGTTATACTCAGGGGTGGATAAAGGAATTCCATAAAGGGGCGCAAAAATTAATATATAACATATATTCCTGGTGCCACTTCCAGGCTTAATCAGCTGACAAGTTTCTCGTACCACTTCTGAGTTTCACTATCAGCACAATTTTTGGTGCTCTACAATCGTCTGACAAAGATGGTTTCTTTAAAGAATCTAAGCGGCGCTCACGCCGCCTTTCATTTTTTTTTTGTTTCTTTTATTTAAAAAAAAATAATAAGGGGGGGGGGAGCGCCCGATGCCCCCCCCCCTTTGAATCCCCCACAGATTTTAACGGATCATCAATGATTGAAAGGGGCTGTGCAATATTGTCAATGGTCCATGGCATTTGCTTCTTTTGCATTTGCTCCATGCTAAGCCAAACATAAATTATACCCACAAACATAACTCTAACCCTCTAGTCCTAATCCTCACAGCAAACCAAACCTAGAATCCTATAGCAACTCTAACGCTAAGTCCTTTGATAAAAATAACGTCCGACCAATAGTGTCGCAGGAGCAAATGACGTGTCACCAATGTCAACTGAGATGATTTTATTGAAGGTTCCATGATATGTGCTCCTTCGACAAATGGTCCCAAGAAATATCTGCGCACTATAAGACATTTACATTTTACACACAAACGTAACCCTAAACCCTAATCTTAATCTTCACATCGAACTAAACCTAAAACCCTGCCACAATCCTAACCCTAAGTCCTTTGTAGTAGTTGAGACTGAACAACTGTCGCAGGAGCAAATGTGTCACCATTGTCGATTGAGATGATTTTATTGAAACACCTTGTAGATACTCTTTACAAAGGTCCACTCACATCAACGGACAAAAATTCAATGCCTTTCATGTTTCTTCTGGGTTTGAGTTCAACCCCATATGTATGCCTATTATGATTTTTATCACTGCTATCAGGCCCTCTACTAAAACACTAAATAATCGATATTAATTTAGATCGATGAAGGACAATCAGTTGCAACTTTCCTATTTTGCGTCGGGTTTTGATGAAACCACTTCTGCTTAATGAGCAAGATGTTTAGTCATCGTATCAAGTTGAGGATATCTTCGACATGGGACCTGAAGTCCTGGCTCAACTGCTGAAAATTAGTGAGGATTCAGAGGGGAAGACATTGTGCGGATCAGAGGACCATCAAACCAACGTTGATGGCGCCAGCTATTTACAGTAATTCAAACTGACAAGAACTGATGATGATTATTATGAACTAACTATAGATATAACTTACTTCGCTCATGCAATAAGCCAGTTCGCAGATAGCTCATGTGCACTTGGGTACAAAATGACCTTTCATTTTTCTCAGTTGGTTAGTCACTTCACTCGATTCAAAGCGACATACTGCATCAATTTGGCCAACATTGCAATTTATGGAACTCGTATTCAAACAAAGAATGAACCTGCGTATAATTTAAGTGACCGGGATTGTTTGTCAATCAACACTTTTGGAAACATACATTAATTGTGTTGTATTGAATGCATAACACTTCTTTTTTTTTCTGTTAACATTGCCAAATACCAGACTTGCTGTCAGATGGATGTACTAGCAGGCACCATTGATAAGGATTAGATGACTTATCACTGCATCATACATGCTTATCTCAGTATATTTAAAAGCCATCCTGTCTCTCAGTACAAATTACCTTTTTTCTGCTCATGCGCAAACTGGAACCCCGAACTGGCTCATTTGGACAAATCTTGTTCACTTTGATTTTTTAAGCCACTTCAGCGTTTTCTCTTTGTCGTGTTATTTTCGTTTGAAAGAAACGAATCAGTGATAATTGCAGGACCGGCGGAGCGTTTTCAAAAGTGGGAGGGGGGGGGGGGGCACTTCCTGGTTTCATGAGCTAACAAGCAAAAAAAAAAAAAAAAAAAAAAAAAAAAGTGCTCAGCTCGTCTCTCCCCTTCCACTTCCGGGTTTCTTCAGCTGACAGCTGACAAAAGGTCTTCAGCTCACGGAAAAACATGACGACGTTACCGCGCTCACACTTCAAGATCTCTATCTAGAGCCCTATTTCTTTTTAGTGCCACTTACGTACTTCCAGGTTAAAAAAAAAACAAAAAACTGGGGGGGGGGGGGCAAAGTGATGACACCTTATGCATTCCTTTGTATGGTGCACAAATAGTGGGGGGGGGGGGGGGTCCCAGTCCCAGCCCCCCTGCCCCCGGTTCTGCCGGCCATGAATTGATGGCTAGTTGTCTTTGATTTAGTAGGAAAGACCATGGACCACGGTCGGATTGTCATGCATGAATGCACATGACAATCCTACCGTGGTCAGAGGTGTGTTGTGGGAACATCTTAGCGTAAAAGTCTATTGCATTCACATTCCACAAGCATCTATGATTGAAATGGACAAAGGGGGAAAAAAGTTCTCTTCATATTGCTCTGAAATAGACATTTAGAATCATGAGTAAGCTGGGTCTGTTTTGATAAATTTTCTTACTTTTATCTTGCAAACATGGGTTCCAAAATACACGTTTGTACAATGCCATGAAGAGGCGTAGAATTTAAAAGTTCTCAGCCTCCTATCGGAGAAAAAGAACAGGGGGAAAGTCCCTCTTTCAAAAAGATGTCTTCTGTTATGTGCGTACTCTCTAAAAAATCGAGTGAAAATATTCACTCTTGAAGGAGTGAATACAAAAAAGAGTTAAATCAGAGTGAAATTGGAGTGGATTTTCAGTGAAAATATTCATTTTCACTCATTTTGGAGTGACCTCAGGGATCACTCGAAGATTTTGGAGTGATCCCTTAGGTCACTCTAGAACGAGTGAAAATGAACATTTTCACTCAAAATTCACTCTAATTTCACTCTTTTTTGTATTCACTCCTTCATGAGTAAATATTTTCACTCGACTTTTTTATAGAGTACAAGGCCTATGCAAATCGTAAAACCTCCTCAATAAAATCTGTGAAATACATGTACCAAAATGGCGATGTGTGCACTCAAGCGCGGAGCTGGGCTCGCGTGTCGGCGACAATGCGAAGATAGCATATTTGTCAGGAGTTTTCTCCCAGGGTCTTCTCCTTGCTTTATAGTTCTTTGGATAATCGCATCGTTCATTTTCGTCGCACAATAGGCCCTAAGGAATTTCATAATGTTGACATTTTTTGCTTCGTCATTCTACACGAAGTGACTAGGAGTCTTTCTGTTTGTGACAGATTTTTACACTGAGCAAACAGTAATTATGCCCGCACGCACACCCATTGTTATGGTATTTCATTTTGATAACTGGCGATATGGCAAATGACTCGGCGAAACGTGTGTACACAGAGCTGGCCTTGGGTACATGGGTCGATCCTATAAATGCTGGTATAGAAACACACGCCGGTCACTCAAGCAGCGCCGTTCGTTGAGTAACAACACAGACTCCGCAGTGTGAGAGGTCTAGCATCATATCCATAATCAACATGCCGTCACATCACTATAAGACAGGTAGGCTATTTCCTTCAGAAAATCTCCATGTTTCTCATTCTTTTCAAGTTGTTTAATTCTGCTGAATTCAACAGATGTGTACTTTTCTTTGATATCTATCACTTGCAGTAGATGATTATTGATACATAGGTTCTCATAGCGTTGGCTGCGGGGGTATGATCATCAGTCATGTAAAAACTATGATCAATTCTAGGAAAGTATTCATTTTACCTGATTCAGTCATAATCCAAATTTAAGGACTGCTTGGTGAAATCGTGTCGTTGATAGTGTCCTATTGATGTATGTGTGTTTTAGTGGTTTGTAAGCAATAGTTAAGATGGCTCTCACATAGTACATAATTTATAAATGAATGATGATGTCTTTGAGGTATAAGCTATCGATAGTTTATTGAAGGGACCTGATTATACCACTAATCTAAACGTGAATGATTTGCGTTTGTGAAATTGTGATTACGTTTGCTATCAAGAAATATGAAAATATATATAACAGCAAACGAAGGTGATCTGAATAAAGCAAACGTTCGGCGACACCTGAACTGGTCTGACTCTATAAGTGTTGTTTATGACTCTATAAGTGTTGATGTGATTTTGATTTGATCGTATGCTGTTATAGTATTGCAAATGGTCTCTTTAACTTTACTTCTCCCTTCCCAAAAGTCCCCCCCCCCCTCATTGTTCATATTCATCTCATTCTCTCTGTAAGTTAGTAACACCCTTTTACACAGTTAATTTTTATCTATGCATGGGAATCTATTTAATTCATTTCAAATATATATTTTCCATCAAATTAAAGGTAATACATTATAGAAAGTAAACATTGACACATTATATATTGTTTTTAACAATTTGTAAGAAGTACAAGTCTCAAAGTATAAAATGATGTATGTACGAATGAATGTATGATGAGAGAAACTATATGAAAACTTGAATATATAAGATTAAGGCTTATACCAACATTTAGTGATTTGCTGGCTAGCTCTCATCCATTCCTGTGGACTTCTTCAGGCCAAGTGATTGCACCGTTTCTTTGAAGACTTTGCATGAGTGACAAGCTGCAATACACTAGAGTGATCTATACTGAAGAACGGAGTTTGTAAAACATGAAGTACTCGATAAACAATCTATGCATACATGAAGTGTGTATCATGTGTCTGTAATGTCCAGGTGAGGCGATACCCCCTCTTGCCCCCGGAGTGCTCCGCCTCTACAGCATGGCTTTCTGTCCGTTCGCAGAGAGAACACGTCTGGTCTTGGCAGCAAAAGGAATAGAGTGAGTTGGGGGAAAAGTAGTTGCATGAATGTGTCTCAATATATATATATATATATATATATATATATATATATATATATATATATATATATATATATATCCCTAGTTGGCACCTTAGGGAGACATATTGGGGGGAAGTGTCTTCATTAGGGAGACAACTGGTCATTAAGGAGACAATTTTCGTGTCTCCATTGCGCAAACTGCCATTGAACATGTAATAATAAATTTGCATATAAAACAAATGGAAATGTCTTCCAAATGACCCATCTAGGAGTATATATATATATATATATATATATATATATCCGTTTGGTATATATCCGTCGGGAATATGTAGTTTGTTGAGGATTGAAAAGTGCTCAATGCTGTAAAGCAGAGCATATTAGAGCATATATATATATATAAGCTATATGAATTCATCTTGAGTACAGAACGGAGACGTAACCAGTCTTAATGTCATTCAAGACACCAAGTGCCAAGAGTTTACTTTAATCTCTCTTCCACCTCCCTGCTGTAGTGACAATAGTGTCGGCAATGACAAAGATAATGGTGGTGACACTAATGCTTGCAAAATGTGAATTTGTTTTTATATGAGCAATCTATACATCCATTCAATGGAATTCTGTGCTCTGAAAAAAAAAAAATCAATAGAAGGTTGAGAGTCAAGTTTAATCCAGTGAGCAGCGCAATGCAATCCTTGAGTAAAATCGCTGAATATGATTCCATAAACATACAGTGATTCCTTTTTGTTGTGTTTTATGTGTGTGTGTGTGTGTGTGTGTATGTGCGTGTGCGTGTGTGTGTGTGTGTGTGTATTGAGGGGGGAGGGGGTCAAGGAAGTAGAGGATTTACGGAGAATGTACCATTATTAATATGTACGAACAAATTCATTTCAACAATATTATTCACTTACACGTACAGATTTTGTACTTCTTATATGACTAAGTAAACACGTGCAGTGTTTGGTCAACGCGTCTCGGTCACTCCAAAGGTCAAAAAGGAGTGGGGGCAATGATCCGCAGCACAGTGATGTGTGACGAAATAACACTGAAGTAACACAAGGCCTGGTACTCGGTAGGAAGGCGAGCAAAATCCACTTGAACTTTATGACATAGGTGGACTTCGTGCCACCCCTGTTTGAGGTTTAGCAAGGGGGGGGGGGGGTTGCATGATCTGGCTGGCAATTATTTTTTTTTTTGTGGTTACTCATCTACCCATCACCATGTACGATCTCTGTATATACTGCTGGTGTAATATACTGATTTTAAAAACAGCACAATATTTTGATGCAAGTGTAATTGTAGTGATGCAAAACCTTGAATCGATATCACTGTGTGAATGCCTCTTTGATGAGCCATTAAATTTCATTAAATTATGAACTTGAGTCGGATAATCTAATGATGTTCTCTGCGAAGTGCAACATCCGCTGAAATTGAAAAAAAAAATGTATGACAAATATGTATACGTAATATATTGATTTCATATACGAGAATTATTTATCATTAACTATTGTGGAAACACATATGCGGACACGAATTATACTTGCGTACAACAATGATGTTGTGTTTATCTTTCTCTGTTCTTTCTCTTCCTTCCCGGCATTAATTTTTCATCATTCTTCCTCGCTTCAGCTACGAGCTGGTGAACGTCAACACGTACCAGAAGCCCGAGTGGTTCTTCGACAAGAACCCGGACGGCCTCGTCCCCGTGCTCGAGCAGGACGGGAAGCTGATTCAGGAATCGCTGGTCACCTGCGAGTACCTCGACGAGCTCTACCCGAAGACCGCCCCTCAGCTGCCCGCCGATCCCTACAGTCGCGCCAGGGACAAGCTTCTAATCCAGAGATTCGGAGGCAAGGTACGGCGTGGGCCAACGGGTCAACGAGATACAGTGCCCAGTGATTTTAAGAAAAAAATGGTGTTTGTGATAATATTATAATGTCTTCAGTTAATGTATAGTGAGGTATCCGCCCCTCGTCAGGGGCCCTATGATATCGTCACCCTACGTAAAATTGCTACAAGTGCACTGAACAAAAATTTACCCCTGTGACTATGTTTAGTACGCGTGAAACTGTGCAGGGTTATCACAAACAAGCAAATTGAGGTGAAAAATGAACAGTTTTTTTTTTAATCTGAAATTAAAATAAGGAATACGTGTTATCAGTATCATCACGGCCACCGGCACACATCTTTTAAGTGCTTTGTCTATATGAGCGCAGGGTGTAAGGTGCGGGCCCCTTCCTTAGAGCCCACCTCTTCCGCATCGTTCGCGATTGATAGGTGCAAATTTCCGGTATCAATCACGGACTTGCAGTTCCATTAGAATCTTCAGCATTTTTCCTTTATGTGAGTGGGATTTCATAGAATTTCAGTAAAGTAGTATGATTTAAACATGATAATCCTTAACTATGACGAGATGCGGGTCACTCAGGTATCGTAGTACATCATATGATGGACTCAGAGGTTGTTGAGCTCCCGGTCTAGCTTTATTCGGTATGTGCAAAATTATTTTGAATTGAAGAAGACAGTTGCAGAGCTATCAAACAGGAATTACCTTTTTTCTCTCTCTTTTTTCCCCGACAGTTTGTTCCCGCCATGTTCAAGTCGGCCAAGGAGAAAGGAGCCAACGCTGAACTGAAGGCAGAGCTTATCAAGCGGGTGGAGGAGCTCGAAGCGGAACTGAAGACGAGGGGAACGCCATATTTCTCCGGTAAGATTCAACGGCCCTTCCATCATAAAGACGTGATTGTATTCTAAATATGTAATACAGTAATGTAGATATATGAATTATATAGATATATAAATTTATAGATATATAAATATTATATAAATATATGAATATGTAGATATATAAATATATTAAATTCATCAATTCATTAATATTCATTTGCTAACAAACTCGTCAATAGCTACCGGTATACTGTGTTCAGGTCGTCATCATACCAGAGCGATCTGGAATTGTTTACAGTTTCTTTTTCCAAATCTTTCAAGTTTGTAATTGTCCTTATCCTTATGATAATAATAATTTTCTGTGACATTTTATCATGTCCCTACTGCTATTAACTGGGAGATGAAATACCGGGAAGGCGCAATCACAGGCCAAATGGTTGCTTGTTCTTCTTATAAATTTCACAGCACACCAAAACATCTCATATGGGTTTGTCTTTGAAATATCATAATTACGAGTATTTTTTTTTTACTTTTTGTGCTTTATCTCTTATATGAGTTTTTGTTGTTTGTAAAGCTTTAAATGACATGAACAGGTTTTTTTTTTTTATCTTAATGAATCCTTTTTCATTCGGCCCTGTGGAAGTGTTGAGGGACCTTAACAATTAATATCAAGACAGCACTTTTCTCGGTGTTTTAAGTGCGACGAAACAGCATATCAAAGAATCTACTAGTATGTGATTGATGCTAATGATAATTACTCCTATCAGTATCCCTAATCATAATGTCCTACTAAATTTATAAGAACCTGTCATAGTCAGGGATTCTTTTGCTAAGGATTTCTATTTCTTTTTTCATTTTTTTGGACAGGGTCGGCTCCGGGTCTGGTAGACTACTCCCTCTGGCCGTTCATCTACCGCGCCACGGCTGGCAGCGCGCTCGGCGGCGACGGCTTCCCCAAATCCCTCACCCTTTTCAATCAGTACGTCGAGCGCATGCGCAAGCACGAGGTAATCGCGCCCCGAATCATGGAGGACGAGGCGTTGAGGGAGTTCAGCACGTACTACCGCACGCCCGAGTCGCGATTCGACGAGATTCAGACAAAAGCGATTCCATGAGGGAAAAATGAAACTTCACTGGCTGCAATCAGAAAAACGAACGCTTTTTTTTTTCTCTCTCTCTCTCTATGATTATCATATCAATTCGGATTCCTCAACCGAGTCCTTGAGCTCAACCAGAAGTCAGATGTCAAATCATTTCAGGATGCACCCATTCTGTTAGTTTAGTTTCACTGTATCTAATCGACTTTATCATCAGATTTAAGTATCACCTCCTCTTAAAGGGAAGATAAACCCCAAGAGCAATGTGGATTGAGTGAAAGCAGCAACATTAGTAGAACACATCAGTGAAAGTTTGAGGAAAATCGGACAATCGATGCAAAAGTTATGAATCTTTAAAGTTTTGGTGTTGGAACCGCTGGATGAGGAGACTACTAGAGGATATGACGTATGAGTGGACAACAATACAAAGAAAATATAAAGGAAATTCAACAAAAAATTCACTTTTCTAGAATCATGAAAGAGCAATGGACCAACCTCTTTCAGAAAGCAGGGGGAATAATTGCTACCCTTAAAATATGTCATTATCAAGTTGATGGAATTTGTAATTTTCATGAAAAATGGATTTTTGTAGAATTTTCTTTATATTTTCTTGGTATTGTTGTCCACTCATACGTCATAACCTCTAGTAGTCTCCTCATCCAGCGGTTCCAACACCAAAACTTTAAAAATTCATAACTTTTGCATCGATTGTCCGATTTTCTTCAAACTTTCACTGATGTGTTCTACTAATGTTGCTGCTTTCACGCAATCCACATTGCTCTTGGGGTTTATCTTCCCTTTAATGACAGAATTAGTATTTTCGGAATACTGGTAACGGTAAACGAGGGTAATCAGAGGGACTGTTATTGGGTATTCTAAGAATTATTCTAAATCTAACAGAGTCTAGTGCACCTGTTGCTGTGTGGACGGAACATGCACACACAATGTAACTACCTCACTTGCAACAGCGATACACCCTTTTAGATGCTTGACCATGTTTTGTTTGTTTGTTGTTTTTTAACACTTTGCCACGCTTTGAAAAAGTTTTCAACCACTTTCTGGCTGGAAGACAAGGGGAAAATCTGACAAGGGAAAACCCACTGAAAGTGGCAGGAGATAATTCTCATTTTCAGATGATCAAGTGCAAGAAAACCGCTTCATGGAACCCTCATTTATGTGTTGTTTAAAAGTTTGCATTATTTTCTTGATAAGACTCCACATACGGATTATGGTCATGAGCATTTCTCTTAATGCTCAAAAAACAGGGTTGTTGTTAACAAACAAATCACAGTCAGTATACTGATACACAGTAACTACTCTAGTATTTCACTCCTTAACGGCAGGATTTTTTTTTTCTCTCTTTTACTATAGATTACAGCAACATCATGCTTGAATCAAAGTTGACAATATTTGCTAATACTCAGCGACTTCTGGTGGAACCTAAGCAGTCAAACTGTGACATGCATAATAATGTCATCCGTCAGATTGCTTGGTGATCTCTCGGACTAAAACCTGGGATATTAATTTACATGTGTATCCTGTAAGAACCAATGTCCTATATTCAATAAACGTAGAATGAGGCAATTGCTGGCAATACATCAAGTCGCTTCCAGTGATGTGCGATAGGCAATAAAAAGTTTATCAATACAATATGTATTTTGTATTAAAAAGACTAATGACTACAAAAACGAATGACTATACGAGTAAATGATCGTACTTTGTGTATTTGAATCCAGTAATGATGTCACCTCTGTGTTGTATAGTTTTCAGAGGAAATAAACATAAAAATGAAAATGTGTTAGATCTTGAGAGTCATGCTGATAATGAGAGTTGCTTCCCGTCAAGAAATGTCCGTTTCACTTTCCAAATCCACCACAGCTTGCGGATGTCCCAGCTGAATACATTTCACATTGTTCACGTACGTACGGGGATTTCCAGAGCAAAAATCCCCGGTGAAAGATTACAAGTGAGCTAATAGATTTAAGAAGCCTGTTCATAAAAATATACATACTCGTTTTTACACCTCTTCTTTACTTTTCTTAATTCACAGCTGTGTTCACAAATATTCCCAAATAAAAACGGAAATTGGATGCTTTACGAAACCGCTTTCGATACACTTTGCGAAGTTATATATGTAGTAGATTTTTCATCAAACACGTGAATCAACAAACACGTGAATCAAGGTACAGATGAGGATGCATCATTACAAGTGAATGTAAGCAAGAATAATTGAAAGTGTATCAGCACTTGACATTTGCAGGAGCTTATACGCGTGAGACACGGGCGCATTCAAATGGCAGTTATATCATATCTGATTATATCATACTGTACATCTACGATAATTGGGGCAAAGTACATCAGCCGGCTGATCACGAAGCAGAAGAGTGAATATCCATCTTCTGAATCACCCTTAAGTCTCTCTCTCCCCCATGCAGACCAATTAATATGGCTCAAGAACGAGTTATACGAGTAACTGAATAATAAGGCCAGTCCGGGGTTTCAGTATGAGCATGAACAGAAAAGTCTTTTATACTGACAGATGTGCTCGTGTTCATTTTTTTTTTTTCATAATCCAATTGACGAACCATTCTGGGCACGATCAGAAAGAGTCAGTTTGTATGTCATTGCAATATTCATATAATTATTATCGTGATATTGATTCGCTGCATGCTTCGTGTACCCTCTGTTCTTCCTCTGTCTTTTTTTTTTCTCTCACACCCTCTCTTTCTCTCACTTATTCTCTTCTGAGTCTTCTCTTCCTCCGTTATGTTTCTCTGACTCTATCTATCATTTCTATTCTGTCTCTATCTCTCTCTTGGTATATTTCTGTTTGTATCTTTTCTGTCATCTTTTTTTTTCCCCGTTTTTTTTTTCTCTCTCTCTTTCTCTCTTCTTTGTCATCTCTTCTGCCTCTATCTTTCTCTCACTCTTTCTCTTCGTATACTCCCTTCTAGAGTGCATGGATATAGATACAAAATATAACATGTTCATTTTGTATATTACATATCTTTTAAAAAAAAGAAAATATAACAAAGAAATACCTGTATGCCATATACGCATTGTAACTAACACACGCACACATAAATACATACATACATACATACATACATACATACATACATACATACATACATACAATACATTATGTTGGTTTATTATCGGATTACGTCAACAAGAATGTAAATCCCTGCCCGATCAAAATACCGGACATGATATATCCGGCAACCTCTTTTCACATATTGATAAAAAATATCTGGAGTTTAACTGGTCTTTATGTAGGCTCCATCTCCGTTAGAATTATATGCGTTGTTTTATACCGCAATATAACTTTCACTTCTGCTTTATTGCCGGGGAAACCCGGCAAATCTTATGACTCGTTGATTCCTCACTGGAAGTATCTATCAAAAGTCAAGACTTCAGCTTACCACCAGCCGCAGTATAGGCCTAGAAAGGAAGCTTGTTGAAGGTTTCGGTTTGGTTCATATGACATGACCACACACACGCACTTACATGCTCATTTTTATGTAAAAAGGTCAAAGATGGCTGTGACGTGATTCGTTTATAGGGATTTTGCGTGTTAGATATACTCCCACTACAGAAAATCAAAAAAACAAGAAATAAAAATCAATAAACAGTAATCGGAATGTAGGAGTTTTAATCGACGCCTTAGGAGACCAGCGTGTCATTCCATGCCTTCCAGCAAAGGAAATGCGGCATGATTGGATTGAAAAAAAAAAATTACAGCGAAGACAGACTTTACAACAAAGAGATTCCTATGTCTCTGCTATATCATTGTTCGAGCAATCAAGGAGTACAAGGATGATTCGTCTGCAAAGAATATTAACGGAGCTGTGTGGTGATGACCATGCATGCCGCGTAATGCCGCGTAAAAGGCTTCGATTGCAAAACGACTTCAAAGTCCATTCTTGTTACGTTGAGATATTTGCGATTCATTCATTTCATTCATTCATTCATTTATTTTTCATTTCCAACAAAAACATATAAATATATTACAGAAATTGAATACAAGTACATAAATTTCATCATAATACAAAATAAAGGATAAGTTTACAGAAAAATTCTAAGTATACGAAAATGTTGGAAATGGGGAGGAATGCTAAAAAGCTGAGCTTGTAGGCTGCATTCCCCCCCCCCCCCCACACGTAATATGATTGATTGACTGATATACATTGAAAAAGGATGAAACAAAGAAACTAAGACAAAAGACCTATAACTAACCTAACTATTCCGAAACAAAAACCCTGAACAAATCCCTACACTAAGTCGCTGTCATGCCGGAAGAGAGAGGAGAGAAAGAGAGACAGAGAGGGAGAGAGAAATAGAGAGAGAGAGAGAGAGAGAGAGAGAGAGAGAGAGAGAGAGTGTGTGTGTGTGTGTGTGTGTGAGAGAGAGAGAGAGAGAGAGAGAGAGAGGGAAAGAAAGAAACTTATTACGTGGAGTGAAGATAAAAGACAAAAAAATAGAAGACGAGATTAAAGCTGCTAAAAAAAAAATATAAGGAACGTACGATAAGAAAATTATATTAGATATTCCTAATAATAACTTCAGAATGTTCCATGTTATGCTTCAAGTGAGGTATCACTTGAAAAATTGTATTTTGCTTTATCTATATAGCTGATGATATATTTGAAATATATTTCAAATAAATTTGAAACAATGTTTCCAAGAAATAAATCCGTTCACAAATTATCCAACAAGGCGATCGAATGAATTTCATTTGCCCTTTTTAAGAACTCTACTGGCTCAGAACACCTTCATCTACGATGGGCCATAGTGTTGGAACTCACTTCCTAACGATATTGTAACAGCAAGAACTTTGAATTCTTTCAAGAATATTGAATTATTGAAATCTTATAACATACAACCGAATTAGGTTTGCTTCATTATCTCAATCAAGTCGTTATCTTTCCTTCTTTTATATGCACTAATCAATTTCATATCAATATTATTTTCTATTATTAGAGTAAAATAATCTCTCAAATTAATATAAGTTCTCATCAGATGTTACTGTTATTGAACCGTAAATCATTGTCTGTTCTCTCCTTTTTATATGTCCGCTCTCCTGCATTCTTTCCGGTATATGTACCCAATTCTTCGCAATATCATTCAAGGGTGAGTCTTATTACTCCTACATCATGGAATCCAGTTTGCTTGTGTCCACGATGGCGTGTGTTGCAGTTTCATTTTTTTTTTTTTGGGGGGGGGGGTCTTTTTTGTCTTTTGTCTTTTTTTTCCCTTTTTTCGTTCCTTCCTGTTATTTCATTTTATGTCAGTTGACATTGGTTTCTTTGATTTTGTTTCATATATTTGTTTGTAGTTTCATGAAGTCATTATTCGTTCTCTTATGTTTTTCTGAGGGTCCCATATAGTACAAGCATGGCATTTTAGTTGGACCCTCCATTTCCATTCCCATCTTTGTACTATGCATATGTATATATACCCTAAAATGCAATTATGTTGTTACTCATGATCACATGTATTTTGTTAATGTAGGTTTTTGAAATTATTACAAATATGTTCTGTCAATACATTGTATATAAGTTTCCCTGTTTATTTAATGGAAATGAAAATAAAGTTGAATTGAATTGAATTGATGATGGACTTATTTAAAAATGGCTGTCAGGCCTGTTTGTGATAAAACTTATCTTTATGTTCTGGATAGGGAGAAAATGGAATGAGAAGAGAAAACCCGATATTACTTTACAAACACGAAAAGAATCACACCTCACGGTTAGTTGGAAAGAGTTTGAAGAAATCAATAGTGGAAAATTAAATGCTGCATATTGTAAAAATCTTTCCACTATTTGTTTATATTGTTTGCAGTGACGGATCCAGGCTGGGGCGCACCGGGTGCGTCCCCCCCCCCTTATTTTTCGTTAAAACAAAAGCAATAAAAAGAAAAAAACGGAAACGTTTAAAATGCTGAATATGTACTTAACAATACGCGAGCAGATGGAGCACTTTGTTTTGGGGGAATATTTTGTACATGCTTTGAATACATTTCAGATAATTCTGGCTTCTTGATGAGGGCGCTATTGCTTTATGTAAACCAATGCCCTACACGGCACTGATCTGAATTTTTCAAAATTGGATTTGAGTCATAAATTTTGCTCTTCTTCTAGACAAGAAGTAGAAACACTAACCTTTATTTTCATATTGTTTAAAAGCAAAAGAGAGAGAGAGAGAGATAAATATGGCGGGAGGTAATCATAAAGTTGTATTTAAAGGAAGGTGATATTGATGATTGGAAACTAATTTTTGTAGAGGTGTCGGGTAGAAATGTTAGAATAAATGTAATAAATTATGTAACTTTTAAAGTAAGATGATGCGGTGCCCATTCGAGCAACATGTCCGAACCATCTCTATTTCTCTCCTGTTTGACGTGTTAGGGGATTGGTGCTGATCCCATCATTTTATACCGTTTCATGAACGTTGTCAGCGCTGACAAGTTGTCAGTCTCTGACAATCACCATGGTAACAGTCAGTGACCAGAGCATCTCAGCCAATCAAAACCAAGGATTTTGCTGAAATTGTCAGAGACTGACAACTTGTCAGTGCTGACTAAATTGATGAAACACCCCCCCCATGGTGCTATTCCCTATCTTGTCACTTTCCATTTTATTGTTCTTCTCATGCATCTCATTTCATAAGTATAATATTTGATTTCTCCTCAAGTGGCTCAGTCAGGGTCCATGTTTGGCACTGCTGTTAGGTCAGGGTTGGAGAAAATGTGTCGTTGATTAGTTTGGCTTTTGTTTGAAGGGATATGCTTGGTTACCTGTTTGAGGAGTGGAGCCAAATGGGAGCTAAGCTGGCAAAGTTGTAATCCCGATATGACACGGGAATATCATTCTGCTTTATGACTGCCGCGTACGCGCATCATGTGTCTTATAAGACACAATATAGACGCGCAGCAAGGAAAGAAAATGTGCGCGCAGGCCCTGTAGCACGTGTGATAGCGTATAGCTAGCTTGGGATCAGATGCAACATTGTCATAAACCAAAGAGAACGACTCTACTTACTTGAGCCAAGAACCGGCAATATTATGCCTATTATGGTCAGCCAAAACCAAGATGTTATTCCGCGCTTGAATACTGAGGGTGTATGCGATGTCAGTACTGCATGTCTTCCTAGCAATTACTGGTGAGTCCCAGCTTGCACACTGTGAATCGTACCGCAGTTTAAGTAATGGATGGTATTCCACAATTGCATGCGTGAAATTCTTGATCACTAATTATGAAGCATCTGACCGATCGGTTTGACCAACCTGAAACAGAAACAAAATTCTTTGATTTCTCACTCACTTTCCGTGTGTTGGAAAGGTATCACGCGTAATTATGACATCACAGGGTGATCAAGAGACCAGAGAACCGAATGGGGATTAGCAATTAACCCTGCATGTTCATAAATAGGTATTATCATAATGAATGTTGCAGGGGTGTAAAGAAATGGGTGCGAATTTCACTGATGCGATTCTTGTTATGGCGTTCATATGTAAAATATAAAGCAGTATTTCAAGTATTTTTTCTTTCTTCAAATTGAGCTTCTTTGTTACATTACGTTCTCAATCTTTAGGTCTTGTACTTGCAGGCAATTTTGTGGCCGGCCGGTCAATTGAACACGTCTTGTCAGATCTGCCACGCCCAACGTTGACTCGATTCTTGCGGGGAGAGGTTGCTGAGCAAGATGAGGAGGGGACGGGAGATGAAGTCGAGGATGAGGCACCAGGGCAAACGGTTTCTTCAAAATCTTATTGGCCCTATGTAAGTATATTTACTTATAAATCAATTATATTGTAATATTGTCTTCTACAGGGGATCAGAACGCGGGATAAGAAAACGAAAATGAATGTTGTACAGTAAGGGCACCGGTTTTCGACACTTTAGCACATTTCCTTGTTTACCATCAATACTGCACCGTTTTACCTCAGAATTTCGACATGAAGTTGAGCTACAAAGGCCAATAATAATATGCCTTAAACGAATTCCAATTTGAATGCACTCGTGTTCAATTTTAGCGATTTCCGTCACGCCGTCGCTGGCATCAGATTTCGACACCCAGCATCATTTTTCGACACAATCACAGCGCGCATCACACAGAAATCACATGGCGCGTACAGTACGCGTACACTGCATTGTGGACGCAAACTAGCAATCATACCGGCGCTAGAACTTGTTGTTTCCTCTATAACGTGTCTTGATATGGGAATGTCGAAATCTGGTGCCACATTCTCAAAGCCAACTCTTTCTACAAGTTTGCTCATTTATCACAAATTCAGCCATGATATTACTAAAGACGATTATGATATCAAACATCAAGATTTGGCAAACAAACTGATACTAAAGCAAGATAACCGGCACGGGTGAATTTAATTTTACGGCGATGTATACAAAATGCGTCATATTGTTTTGAACCCCTAAAAATGGCTGACATTAACATTTCTGCTGACACTGTGTTGCTTTTCTCCTAAATATTCTACCGTCGGATTATGATGACAAGTGACAAACGGTGTTTATATAAGACTAGAAATGTGATTGATAACTTGGTTGATTGCTGAAGTCGGACATTTGTATTGAGTATAAAATTTTATGAGAATTATCTGCTGGGTGTCGAAATCTGGGTCCTGTTGAAAACTGGTGCACTAACGGTACTTTGTATCCAAGTCAGAACAAGCATGCCTTCCATGAGAAACGCCATACAGGCTGAAAGACTTGTTAGAAGGATAGATCGTCTTTACTTTACGAAGGCATCTTCTGAAGTGCTTCATGACTGATATATTCATGTTTTGAAGTGACATAATTTTTATGGAACATCGAGGGATGATGTTTAAATGATTATCCTTCCAAAATCCACTTTATACCATGTGAAATGTCCATTCTTATGTATACATTCTAAGAATATAATTGATAGATACGCTAATCATGACCGCATAAACCGTTATTGATAACATGACTTTGCGCAACTTTTCTCTGGCCAATTTTGCAACTGGCTTTTGATGTCTTACAGGAGCGGTGGTCGAAGTTCAAATTTACCATACTCGAGTTCGCCATCGCCATTGTCTTCGTCATCAACATCATCGTGTGCGTGTGTCTGCTGAAGACGTGCAAGGGATGGCAGACACAGGCCCAGGGTGTGGCTAAGGACTCCAAGCGGTACGGTAGGAAATACGTCGGCCTCAACCCCGACAGTGAGCCCAGCGAGGAGGAAGATGACGAGGAAGATGATGACGAAGAGGATAACGATGAGGATGATTGATGACGATGAGAGGTTATAATGGGTGGCAATATTATGTTTGTATAGTATGCACCGCTTTGTACCCTTAAACATGCTGATACTGCATGCTAAAATCTTTCACCTATCGGGTCCAGTGTACGCTACAACCATAACAATGATGGTCAGAGTAACCATGGAATGTGGAGTCCTCGTCCGCTAGCTGATCGTTTGAGGCGCAGGTGTCCGCGATAGTCCTGGGCCCTGTTTCATAAAGCTGTTCGTACGCATGACTTTACGAACGACTGGAATATGAAGTGCCAATATGTGTGCCCATTTTTTTCATTTACGTTTTAACAAAGTACGACTGTATGTCAATATTTCATCTACATTGGGGCAAAATTGCACTTTCAACTAAAAGCGTGTGTAAAATTGTAGGAATAATCATTACCATCTGCAAATTTCCACTTTACCTATTGAAATTAACAATGATTAGGAAACCCACTTGGCTTGCCATATCTAAGTCGTTCGTAAAGTCGTGCGTAACATTACGAACAGCTTTATGAAACAGGGCCCTACCCTTTCTGGACTGTGTTTGTGACATCATATCCTTGTGTATACCATTTAAGCAATTATATCAGTCATCAGCATCACCTGACGTGCAAGTAAGGCAGGGGTGTATGAGGATAAAGACTGTCAAGTTCGCTAAATTAAGGTAGCGTAAATTAGTAGCTCACGGGCTTCTCAGTGTCGTTGTTGTGGTTTTTTAAATAAATTATACATCAAAATTTCCTCTTCGTTTATTTATGTTGTATTTTGGATATGTATATATTATTTATGATTTTCATTTCTATGTTTACAGTTATGATATGAAATGGCAATTTAATGACATTACGTAATTTTTGTCCTTGGTGATTTATCAATAAAGTGATGACAATTAGAAGTGATAATGTGATTTAGATTTTCTTCCATATTAATGTGTTTGAAAACAAGACGTCTCTGTTTTGCATGTTTAGGTCAGTTTCCTTATTTTCGTAATACAGTGCATTGTTTTCTGACCGTGTGTCTTCTTTGCCATTCTTCAACGGAATCAGGCTGTGATAGAGATAGTTGTAGGTTTTGATTCTGGTGACACAATATAATACTCTTGTTTAAAATAAGTATGTGTTTCAATATTGTACCGTTGATACGTGATGAGTATATGCCTCGTATAATTATGAATAAAACAGAAGCCTGCCATAGCTTTATTTGGAAATATTCTTTGTCATCGGTTCATTGTTTTTCTACTTCTTTTTTTGAACTTGGATGTGAGCTGCCTTATATATTGCACTGACTTCTTGTTGATTTACAGAAGATCTATTGATGCTTCTTATGTATCGTGGACTTTTAACCATGACCCGGCTTCAGTGTTCCTTTCGTTCACTCCATTCCACTTTTCTTTTGTACTGTTATAAAGAATTACAATGGGCTGTGACGACTGCCACAACACTGCAATTATGTTCGCATATAAATGTATATGTAATTTCATTTCGTCTCCGTTTGTCACTGAAAGCCCTTCCCTTTATCAGGTGACTTTACTTTTGTCTTTGCCCTTTCTAGATGGAGTGATCAAAAGGTGTAGTTTATAGTTTGTAGTTTATTAACTCAATCACCCCTACATTGAGGTGTGTAAAAAAAAATCGAGTTCAAAAACAGAAAGAAAATATGAAAACAACATAATATGTACAGAATGGCAGTGGCCAAATCAGCTTGACTAAATCTAGCAAAAATAATGTTCACATAGTTTGGTTACATTAAAACTTACTAAAGCAGAACGCATATATTCATACTCTGTCAGATAAAAGCACAAATTTATGTACATATAGGAAGGTTACAGGCACCACCTGCAGCCTGAGCACGCAAACATCAACTCATGAATACTTACAAAGGACTAATACAGTGGAAACAATACACTGAGGTCTGACACAACAAAATAACAGACACAACCATGCTTTCCATTCCCAATTAAATAAATTTACTGTATTTCTTTTGAACCAGGCATCACCTACCAATACTACCAATGCCAAAGAACAATATAGGCCCTAACCAGCAAAACTTCCTAATACCTTTGTACTTATAGTATCATGCCAAAGACCTTCTTTCAGATAATTTCCACCGGATTACACGTACCTCTAATGGACATATACAAATAATACAGCTATTTGACTGTATTTGTGATGCCGTTTTAATTTCTCTGTATTAAATCATCTGACAAAATAGGCCTATTTAACAATTTCCTTACAAAATTTCGATATCTTCACCTACTGTCTCTTTAGTAGTGGACAGGGAGAGCGTTCGGTAAGCGCAATTGACTTGATGCGCGTAATCATGCGCGTTCACAGCGAATACCATAAAACTGCGTGGTTATCAATGCGACTTTTTGATCTAAGCACTGTCTTTAGAGTTTATTCTGTTTCGAAAGGGACTATTATTGTAATCTTTTGGCGAAATGATACTTTTCATAGAACGAAATTGTGCAGTCCTAATATTGTGCGTCGGATATTTGGCATTGTGCTTTTTAGGTGAGTATTCGCACTCGATGCATGTTCTTTCCATATTACTTTGTAACCCATGGACTCGTTTATACACCTCGGGACCATCCGAGATACAAATAACTTGCTTATGGTAATGAGAGTGTTAACAGAGCACTTTCGTAATCATTGTATTTATCATGTTGGGTTTATTGTATGAATCGATAATTGTATAGTGAGCTGAATATTCACAACTACGAATTCTTTGGTCCTGGCTACTGCCATAGTCAGTGCAATTATTATCCCGCGCATCTTGCATTGATTGCACCCTGCGTATGAAAGGCACCCAGATCTAAAAGAATAAAGAAAGACAAAAAGAAATCATTAGATAGATAGATAGATAGATAGATAGTGTATATCCTTTATTTCTTTCTTTTTTTGTTCATGAGAAACAGCACATTGTGTGTAGCGTTTAAAGTCTAAAACAGCCTCCCAAATCCCAATCAATCTCAGATCTGAAACCCAGTTGAATCGATTTCTGTCAAATATCGATCATATCAATAATACAGAGTTGTATAATCCAAGATTTTTTTTTAATAGGCCTTGCATTGGATTTTTCCCGTTTGGATCTACCCACCCACATAATTTAATGTAATATAATCTATGATGTTGTATGTTTTGTATCTATATACATGTATGATTCTTTTAAAAATTTAATGATCGAGAGTTTCTCTTTGCAAATCTAATGCCTGCGAAACATTCTAATGTCGCCAACGAAACGAAGCTTGCTGCAATATCCTTATCATGTGCAGGTTCTCAGACTTCTGAAGCTCGGCCACATGATAGAGGGATAAGGACTGGAGCTGATGGAGCTTCTCAGCAAGTGTCTTTAGAGCAGCATCCATTAGCCCTTCGCGATGACAGGGGCGTGTTGCTAACACAGCTCGGCGAATCTCTTGCCCAGCTGCCAGTGAACGCCGTTCGAAGGCGTGGCGCGGACGAGTCGGGCGACAGGGATGGATCCGTGGAGGGGGAAGTGCCGCCAGACCACGTGATACCCACTGATAAAAAATCACCCGTAGGTATACAGTGTAGCTACTCCATGTATTCACTGAAATCTGATAGTAACAAAATATCAGACCTACGATTTCAACCTTTATTTTTATCCAATGTAAGATCTGTGCAGTCAGTGGCAGTGTGTGGTCTTTCTTCCTTCCATCAGCCACTGTTTGTGTACTTTGCATGGTTATTTCCTTTTTCTTACATACTATTTCGAAGCAAATTGCTACTTGAACTGTGCAACCGTAGCTGTACGTGGGGTTTCGAATCAGGAATATACATCATGGTTTTGCTTTTGTTTTTGTTTGAGCCCGACTTATTCTGTCGTATTACTCCTGCTTTGCAAATTATTCTTACAATATAATGTAAGAGAAACAACTTAATTTTTATATCGTGAAATTTTACAATCTGAATTATGTGAGTTTGTACAGTTAATGTAGTTGTATTTTTGTTTCTTTTTGACAGTGTTACTATTAGCCAGTAAAAACACACACACACCAGAGAAGATAATTCACAACTTGAAAAAAAAAAATCATGAGTATGCATTACTGCTCAATCCCGAGATTGCGGGGTATATCTTCATCATTAATTGCCTCTCTCGATCTCCCCCCCCCCCCTTCCTTTAAAGTCTCGATGGGCGAAGATGCGATTCACGCTGATCGAAGTCGGCGTCTTCGTCATGCTCGTGATCAACATCGTCCTCATGATCCTCCTGATTCGGTGCTGCAAAGAGATGCAGACCCAGGTGGGGTCCCACACCAAGGACATGAAAAGGCAGACCACCAAGTACAGCGGGATCAACCCCGACAGCGACTGAAGATGACTTTCGACACCAAGTACGTTGGTATCAACTATACCTTGGTGTCATTCCTGCTAAGCAACTGAAGACGACTTTTGACACCAGCACCTTGGTGTCAACCCTGTAAATGACTGAAGACGACTTTTGACGCCATGTACTTACGTGTCAACTACATTGGTGTCAACCCTGCAAGCGACTGAATACGACTTATGACACCAAGTACGTTGGTGTCAACTACTCTACCTTGGTGTCAACCCTGCAAGCGACTGAAGGCGACTTATGACGCCAAGTAGGCCTACCTTGTTGTTGACACTGCCAGCGACCGAAGACGACTTTCGTCACCTAGTACCTTGGTGTCAAAGACCTTGGTGTCAACCCTACTGAAGGCAACTTTCTGCACAAGTTACCCCGGTGTCAACCTTAATAGTGAATGAAGATCAATTTCAAGATGACATGAAGACGACAACCAGGTTCATATTGTATGGTATGGCTTTTGGATGTGCTTCACTACAACAGGTAAACCGGAGTCAACCTAAGGTGTTGTTCACTACCACACACATGGCCATGGGCCCCATAATCTCCTCGCAATATAAGCGTTTAAAACCCGGAGTTGGGGCACTTTGTATACTTCCGATAACACACATCACATGCACATCATCATCTTTATTTTTTGTTCGCTATGTACTATGAGAACAAACTATACCTTCACCTTAGCGTAAATGCCTGCATATTCTGAAGTCCGCTATATTGACTGTACACCCTATTTATGCCATATCTTAGGCAATCCAATTATTTTTTAATATTGTGCGACATGTTTGACCTGAACCAAGAGGCTCGAGATACATGGCGCCCTGGAAATTCATGTGCACTTCCAACTTCCAAACTTCTGGTTGATACCTGAAACATTAACTTTCTCGTTTTATCAGTATATCAAACGCTATGGTAATGTTGGTATCAATGTATATACAGGTGCCATCTTTTTTATTCTAAGGTCGCGGCACTATATTAACGGATTCCAACTTGACTATAGGATGCTCGTTATCACGTCAATTTCAGGTAGACCTACAATAAACGCCGTTCAGTTATTTTGAAATTCAGACGCAATGATGTCTTGTTATAGAGTAGTGCTTCTCAACCAGTAGGCCGCGATGTCTCCCCAAAATAGATATAAAACAGATTTGTATTCGATCTACACATGTAACTGGGCCTAAAAAAAAGAGAGAAAATAAAAGAGCCACAGTGGGCCTTGGGTTAGAAAAAAAAAGTTGAGAGCGCGGCTATTTGTAGGGTATGTATTCTTACAATTCCAGTTTCTGTATTAAATGTATCCTTCGGACAACTATAGTTTACAGGGGCGGATCCAGGAATTCTGTAAAAAAGGGGGGGGGGCGTGACTAATATCTCTGGTGCCACTTCCGGATTTCATTTCTTTTCTTTTTATTTTATTTTTTTTTTGTTTTTTACGAAAAATAAAGGGGGGGGGGGCGTGCGCCGGTTGCGCCGCCCTCCGGATCCGCCACTGGTTTATCACTCATCACCCGTATGTCTTGTAAGTTGCCTAATGAATAATTGTAAACACTTAATGGCTCGTGTGTGTTCAATTTACAGACAAAGAAAAACACCAACAAAAAAAAAATGAAACCATGTCTTGTTAACCCCCACCAATTTGGCAAAGAAGGATAACGCACCTAACAAGATGCCAATCAAAATTAGACGGAGCTTTACACTACACTTCCAAAATAGGAACGATTGGATAATCTTGAATCGTTACTGCACTGTGGAGATAAGCGTTGGGCTCTCAACTTTCAGCGCCGGATCATCCCAAAATCTAACTGTAAAAGGTACATAAGGATTGATAATGCTTGGAAACGGATCCGATGGCCTGGGTATTTGAGAGGGAAGTGCGTGTCCAATACCAGAACTCTTTCTTTCTTTGGTATCTCGTATCGTTTCCTGTCACAATTATTCTATGATTGTACTTCCGCCGAGTCACAAACCCTTTATCTTACACAACTCTCTCTTTCCGCATTCGTGGCTGTCTTCTCACCCCTTTTTTAAATGCTCCCTCCCCCCCCCCCCACCCCCGTCATGATAGCTGGTGCAGAACAAGGCTGGTGCAGAACAAGGCTCTCTCACGTATATAGATTATGGATTCTCCTAAAAATTGTCTGTGGAAGTTTTTTGTGCTTTGCAAAATTGCTGTATGTATGTGAAGTGTCATTAGATTCAATGCATTTGATTTTATTCAGCCAGTAGCTACTTATATAGGCTGTGATTAAAAATTAGGAATGCTTCTGCATCAACCCACTCTGAAATTAGAGTTACGTTTTTATGTATTTTCTACAAATAAGATATAATTTGCGCAATGTTAAATCATAATATACACAAGTTGATTTGCAATCCTTTCATTGTACACGTACTTGCGTTTTACAAAACGAAACAGTACATTCTAAGTGCTTATTTAGGGCACTATACGTAAGCGGTTCAACATTCTTTACTGTTATCTACGTACTGAATAGAAAATCACCAAAGTGTCATTGCCTTATAAATTATGGTTGATTGCATCAATTTGCACAATTTTTTGTAAACGATATTCTTTACTTGAATTTCATTGGTTACGTAGAAGGCGGCTTGATTACTCTCAGTATCGCTGTTGAAATAAAAATATAGTATGATCAAAAGTAACCATTACCCGCAAAAATGAGCAATGAATCACCTGATTATGTCACAATGTTTTTTTTTTTAAAGATTGACTGCAAGTCCCGTTTGCGTGAATGTGATCTTCGTAAGAATGTAACGTTCTCAGCTCTGCACAGTCCCGTGCTTTTATCAATGGCATAATTATAACTGAAATCGAATCTGTATTTAGCCGATGTGTTCATTATGTCACATCTGTAAGCAGTATGTTCGCAATCAGTATCTCTTTCGCCCATATTCCTTTTCATCCTGAGTACACGCCTGCATGCTGTAAAATCACGCAGCTATGATTTTGTATGTAAAATAAACTGTTCCATCAATGTCCATAACGTTTGTGATGTCTTTCCTCCCTCCCTCTCTCTCTCTCTCTCTCTATCTCTCTTTATCTATCAATATTATCTGCCTGAGTATAATCTCTCTCTCTTCTCCTCCTCCTCTCCCTCAACATGTTCACAATTATTGCATTGTTATTACTTACGGATATTGCTTGCTTGAAATAAATGTCATTGAACTGAAACTGAAACTCTCTCTTGTCTATTTATATCAACTTCTTGAGTTTCTGTCTCTGTCTCCGTCTCTCCCTGTCTCTCCCTTTCTCTCTCTGTCTTCATCAGTTCATATCAAACTCTATCTCTCTCCCTACATCTCTCTCTCTCTCTCTCTCTACTTGTTCATGGGAGAAATGATTTTTTTTTAAATCAACACACAAGCCCTAGCACAAAATGCAGATGCGTTTTCGAACATGTGTAGATTGAAAAGGTTAATTGCATGAGCCGTAATCTGATAGGAATACAGGCAGAGGACTGGGCCCACTGTCGTGACTGTTGACTATGATTGTGTGGCTTCGTCCATTTTCCATAACACCAACGCGCCAAGAAGCTACTTACTGGCGTCCATATACGTTCTCCATCGCTACAGAGCATTTAACGCCTCGTCCTATTGTGCCCAATACAAAGTCAAGTCGCCAGAGGACAGTATACGTAGCATACACAAAGAGGTGTTGACCTTAACCATCTCAAATGTTTACAAAAGGTCAATAATTGATAGTAACCCCCCATATTGCATTTACCTTTAATTTCCCTGCGGGTATATTACCGGATACACAAAACGGAGCTTTGAGTGATGATATACTTTTGCAGCATGTTAATTCACTTACTTGCGTTAGAAAAAAGAAAAAAAAAAAGAAAAGAAAATGAGCTGAGAAGGGTTACATCCATGAACGTGAAATAATGTGATAGGTATATATCGAACAAGAGTTTTTACGAAGATGCAGTAATCCTGGCCCCTGTGATTGACGTCAATAACGATTATACAAAAAAAAGTTAAGATAAAAAAAAAAAAACCGTAACTTCTTGCACGATATTCGGACGCCCATAGCACGTATATAAGGAGCACCAACCACATACATTAATCATTTGTGTCGTTGAAAGGAAAATGGTTTTATGCAATTCATATTTTGCAAATTCTTCGTACTTGTTTTCCGGGAACTATCAGTTTCAATGCGGATGAGCCAAAATAACAAAATATATCATGCATTTCTCTGTTCCCTGTGTACTCCAAAGTTGATACTTTAAGAGACTCTACGCAAAGACAAGTACCATAATCTGATATATTCCTGCAAACATCCCAAAAACTTAATACTGATTCACCAATTTTTGGCTTTATTATGACATGATGTGATAACATTCACACGTATAAAATTTTGTAGAGAGAATAGGGGCAACACTATTGTGTACAAGCAGTAAAATCACAATATCATATTATGCATTCATCACAGATTGCACGCAAAGATAAAGTAACTTTAAGAGAACAATTGATAAATAATTAGGAATCAATAAACTTCAAGTATAACTCTATGAATAACGGTGCCGGATGACTTAATGAGCACAAGATTGTCGTAATAAAACATCTATACCTATAGATATATGCGCAGACTAATAACTACGATGTAATATGCTACCAAATATTAGAATAGACCTTAAATTTCACACTGCCCTAACTGCATTTTGACATAATTCATGACCTAAAAGACTAGTAATTGCATATCTTCTAATCGATGTTATACAAGGGAGATGGATTCTTCCACCTCCCTGATTATACCATAGCAGCTATCAGTACAACACATGGAACACAACACAACGTGCCCTATAATACGAACGAAGGTAGGTATAATTACAGTGAAGTTACACATCGAAAGCAGGATTAAGAAGAGTAAAAAAGAGGTTAGTCGCACCGGTTTAGGAATATGAGTCTCTGATACAACTTACCACAAAATGATTATTTCACTTAATATCTGCTGATTCACAAGTTAATATCATGGAGAATATCATGCATCCGAACGTGTTATTTGGATTACATGACTTGGGCTTTTGGATGATGACACGGGTTGGGCTTGGTTTGGCTCCCGGTTACAGTCCCCCCCCCCCCCCCCAACATACAGACACAATATTGATACACGATTTTGGCAACAAAATGGGAAAAATATACACGAATAAAATCCAAGATTTTCTGGCGTTCCCTTGACCCTTGACCAGGAGCAAAAGGAAGGACCGCTTCACATCGAAAAGAATAAAAATGCGTTCCACGTTCTTTGTAAATAGGAAAAGACAGGCAGCATGTCAATTCGGCGTCATGATAATGCCAACTGACTTGTTACTTGATTTTTTCATATCTCCATTTTACGCATTGATTCTTTACTCTGCACTCGTTCGTCATGTTGTCTCGATTTCGCAAGATGTATGTGGCAACGCGGTTGATGAGATCCTCTTTGTCTCTGGGATAGGCTTTGAAGCCTCTCGACGTCGATACCCACGTACCCACAAGGGACTCGTCGAACGCGACGGGAATCGACCTGACGCCGCCGTATGTCCGCTCGATGTCGGAGCGAGGGAGTGGCACGGTCTCGAAGTCGTCCAGAAAGCTGTCTGTGCTGGAGTAGATGCAGTAAGCCTCTCCCGTCTTGAAGAGATCTACGTACTCTGACCCGGAGCCTTCTTTCCGGGACTCGGCGAGGAACTTTAGAGTACGGATGTGTTCCAGACACAGCAGGAGTTTGAAGTGTTTCGCCTCGCCCATCAGCAAATCTAGCTCATCGAATTTCTCCGGGAGCACCAGGCGTTGATACCGCAGAAAGTTCAGGATATGCCGAAACATGTCACCATCTCTGTCGATGAGGTAGTGGCCGTGTTTATCCCTGGCGATCGGATACTTTCCAGTGCACATATCGCTGAGGAGAGAGTCGCATTCTTGAGTCAGTGTAGCGATTGTAGTTTGAAAAATTTTCCCGCCAACATTCAGGGTGACGTGTTCGGAAGTTGGGGCTAAACCTAGTTTTCTGTCGACAAGCTCCCTGAGATGCTCCAACATGAAGAAGTCCGCTTCATATCCTATTAAATGGAGTTCATCAAAGTTATCCGGCAGGACGAGTCTGTCGTATCGTAAATAATTCAGGACATGGCGGAATACCTCTCCATCGCGATCAATCAAATAATTCCCCTTGTCGTCTGTGGAAGACGGTATTCTCTCTGTAAGCATTAATGCAAAGAAACAATTTGGTTCACGGATGAGAGTCGTACGCGATGTTTGATATATTTTGCCTCCTACGTTCAGACCAACATACGAAGCCATGATATCTAACGAAAAGTGACTGTGGTATATCGTCTGCTGTGTACGCCGAAGAAGCTGCTCACTGTCCACATATAGACAATAGAGAAGCGTAAGACAGCATGGAACTCTCTCGACGATGATGCTGTCCTAAGAATAGTATCAAAACACAGCTGATCACTACGCCCCGTAAGCTACTTCTCTCTACGCCGCCTGTATATATTTTCTGCGCATGCGCGCACGGCGGACATCTCGGATCGGTATGGTTTCGTTCTTGATCTTCAAAAAGCTCTTCACGCCATTCCACATCAGGGTAAAAGAAGGGGGAAAAGACGTCAATCTTAGTTTGGAGCTGTCAACTGTGTAGCAACCATACTGAGTGCATGGTGTCTCGCTTCATACACTGGGCTGTCGAGACCATGCAGTGCCACTACCACGCCACTACACACATTTATACTGCTTGGCCTCTCTTCTGGTGAAAGAAAAAATGGAAAAGATTTTGTTTCTGTGTGTTTGTGTGTGTGTGTGTGTGTGTGTGTGTGTGTGTGTGTGTGTGTGTGTGTTTGTGGATTAGTATGGGTGCGTGTGAAAAAAAAAAGTGAAGGGGGGCTAGGGTGTCAGGGGTAGTGCTCATGGTTGGGTTAAAGGGACGGTACAGTACTGGTTGAGGTGGGGATTCATGTTTCGCACATTCCTAGGTGAGATAATGAGAAACCTCTTATGAAATATGAAAGAGCATGTAATTTTAAGAAGGATTCAATGTTTATTTGATGAAAGTTGGTTTTCAAATGGCCGAGATATAAAAAAAAAAATGATAATAATACAAGACTACAGGCCACGCCTTTTATTAGGATCTCTTTGTTTCACATTGTTTTGGGATATCTCACCCATTTCAAAACCAATTTTCATCAAATAAACTTTTTATACCCCTTAGAATTGCATGCTCTTTGACATTTCATAGAGTGGTTTCTGAATTTCTCGCAAAACGTTAAAAGCTAAATCCGTACCTCGACCAGAACTGTACACACCCTTTAAAGTAAATGTCAAGGTCCCCCTCCCCGTGATAGAAGAACACTGGGGCTGAAACAATGGAAACCAAAGGTTTCTTGAATTTGTATTTTTTCCCAATTTCTAATTTTCTCCATTTTTTAGAAGAAGATCCCTTCCAAGTTCAGCGACCCCTGGTTTTAGTAGGCCTATCTATATCTACGTAATATCGCCATGTTCCTCGATGTTATGTTATTTTATGTTATGTTATGTTATGTTATGTTATGTTATGTTATGTTATGTTATGTCATGTCATGTCATGTCATGTCATGTTATGTTATGTTATGTTATGTTATGTTATGTTATGTTATGTTATGTTATGTTATGTTATGTTATGTTATGTTATGTCATGTCATGTTATGTTATGTTATGTTATGTTATGACGTGGTCATGTCATGCTATGTAGGCCCGAGGGACAGTGTTGTCGCTGATTTGACCAGTCTTGAACATGTAGGCCTACTGTTTTGGATTTTCCCTCTGTACTTTCCTTGCATATTTCATATCCATTCCTTACTGTTATACCCGGACAGATTAAGCCCACCAAAACAACAAATTGACCCTTAAATAGATCAGAGAGCTCATTTGTCATAGGGCCTAATCATGACTTTTCTAAAAACATGACTAATTGATGAAACCTTATCCGATATTTTTTGAAGGACTGTAATCCTTCTGCTGTAGCTAGTTGACAAAAATACGACAAAATCGAATTCGTCAAAAACAGTGGAGGGGAACTATTTTCAGATGTTATTTTTTTTTTCTTATATACCGTAATTCAGTAACTTCGCGATTGTGCACCGTTCTTCTGACATTTTGCTTAATTCTACCACATAATCTGATAAGAAAGCAAGCTAGAAATAAAGAGAACATTTCTTAAAACATCTACTATATCTGAGATTCCTTTAGATGAACAGAAAGTAAGATTCTATAGTTTGAATTCTACAGTATAGCGTGGTATATGTGATAGTTACGTCTGTGAGGTAATTCATCATAGAAAGTAGGGAAAGTTTTCTTCCGAAAGTTGGTCGATGTAAACGAATCATAATAAAAAAGCAAAATCATTGAACATTGCCGAAGCCTACCTACCTACAGCAAATTTCTGTTGGGCAATCTAAACAATTGAATTCGTCATGGGACAAATTTGTGTTTTTGTTTTTGTTTTTGTTTTTGTTTTTTACTTTTTTCCCTCGGAATATATTTGTAAAAGTCATCAGTAATCGGTATGTAGGAATATAAGTAGAATAATTGACAGCAATTGGGACTGTGTTTTTATCGATAATTGGAAATAAATCAGTAGATTTTTAGTTTAATCTTGATTTCGCGCATGTCGGTTGTGGACAAAACCGACAGCACCTATAAAATCCTAATGGTTGATACATGACAAGAAAGTAGTATTTTTCAAGTACGCAAGGGTGATGGCGCCGCGCCTTGGGATGGGAGCAGGTATGTTGTGAGACGGCGCCAAGCTAGCTCGGCTGCAGTCTTAATGTCAACGCTTTGGTATAGCGTTGACGCAGGTTGACGCCAAACTGCAATGGTATAGTTGACCCGCTCAGCGCTTTGTATCGTTTGACCCTGGGGATTAGGGCATGCACGGTTACCTGTACGTAGATCGGTAAATGGTGAGTATACACACGCACAACACACACACAGGTCCATTGGTGTAGAACCTGTACGAGATGATAAACAGTCCGCTTTGCCGTATCAACTGGCCCCGTAGACCTGCTCACTGTACAGCGGTTTAGTTGTTCTTATGTAACAACAGCAACAGCTATAGGTAACCTATATACATTCTACTTGTTTTACGGGCAGCTACCGCCGTCATGGAGAATTTGACAGAGAGTCATTATGGAGCGTTTGAACATTCATGGAGGTACATGACAACGCATTACACCCGATTTCAGATATCGGTGTACATCTCGGCATGTTTTCACATCGTAAGTTAGAAATGTGACACCATATAATATCAGGGAGCATAATGTTCGACTCGATTGACACAGTGATAGTATGTCAGTTTTGTATATGTCACATATGTCACTTACAGCTATTCCACATGCAGTTGGTATTGCTTTGTTTTTGTCATGAATATCAGTCTACTGGAGACTAACAGTCGTCTGTGTCTTTCATTTCACGAGGCGATAAGGTTCAAGTGCATGATATATCTTACTCATCGTTAATGTTGATCTTCTTCTTCTTCTTCACTATCTTCACTACAGTATGAATAATGTCTGCTGACTATAACAGATTAATGGTAATAATACATGAGCAACTAGCTCTTCGCATCAGTAAGATAGATGTCCATGTGTTTTTCAGTACCTCCATCTATAGGTTGACACCTAATCAGAAAGAAGTCTCCCTTACACTGTGTGGTGTGTGTATCATAATGTCATTGAACTACTTAGCATAGCAATATTTGAAACTGGACACCTTTAAATGCCCCTACTTTAGTATTCTTCCCACATATATTCCAAGCCTTCACCCCTTCTGACAAGAAATTCTTCCTTACAGTCTCTCTCTCTCAATTTTGTTACTATAAAGGTATCCTTCTTCCTGCTATGTACACCAGCCTTCATCTTCCAGTTCATTCCATTCATGGACAGGTACAAAATACAACAGGTAAATTGATTTTTGCCCTCCCCGCCCCCTTCTCCTATTCTCCATCAACAAAGTGTGAAGTTGCTTTTTGTTCCAAGGTAGATTTGCAGCAAGCCATAACTCTGTGGTTCAGAGAGCCATTCAGTGTTGAAATTACTAACTTTTTTTTCTTCTGACAGTTTGGATAATGTTCATAATTTATTTTTATATAATAATTTTATAGTTGAACGATTCATGGGTATATAATGTTGGAGCACAGCAGTCAGGAGGCCAACTAATGATTGATTTAAGGATTAGAATTAGGGGACTGCTTAGTAATGGGTATGGTTAGCATTTAGTCCCATATATTTTCGTGTGAAGGGTCCAAGCCACACATATTGTTATGATAAAAGGAGCCCTGACATATTCATTTACCTTTGTAATAAAGGGGATCTACAAATGTAAAGTTCTATTACTGTATATCATAGGGGAATAAAAAGACATGGTGTAAAGAGGGAATGCATCGAATTGTAAGCAATGATCATGTTATGATAGTTCATAGCAAATTTCACGTATAAGTGATCTTCTCGCCAAGGTCTAAACCTCGGCACAATTGCATAATGATTTACTTGAGCAATATATTTTTCTTGTACACACTAGTTTCAAGGAATAATCAGTGTAATTCTCTATTATATTGCTATAGTGTACAAAGCATTGCACTGCATGTGCTCCACAATGCTGGTACCTCATGGTATTTTTTTTTAAATCTTTTGTCTTTAAATGCAATTTTTAAAATCCTTCATTTCAGGACAAGCCAACGACATACGGACAGCAGTGGCAGTGCTTCAAGTATGTTATGTACAATCAGTTTCTTGTCCAGACCCCTCTGATAGTGGGTAATTACTTCTACTGCCAGTACTTCAACGTATCTTTTGACTTTGATGACATACCTCAGTGGTGAGTATCATTCAGAGGAGAATTATACCAGAAAAATGCATGGGCAATAGATTGAGTGAATGCAGCAATATTAGCAGAACACATCAGCAAAGTTTGAGGAAAATTTGACTATTCATTAAAAAGTTATGAAATTTTAAAGTATCAATGCAACCACTGCTGGATGAGGAGACTAAATGTATAGTTCATAACTTCACAATAGTATTATGTACACTGATAAAGAAAATATAGAGAGAATTCCTCAAAATGTTATGTCTTTTTTAATGAAAAGCACGCATTTCTTTAACTTGTTGCTGGCATGATATTATGTTAAGGGTAATATTATTCATCTGCTTTCTGAAAGAAGAAAGTCAATTGCTCTTTATTATGCTAGAAAAGTGGAAATATGTTGAATTTTCTTTATATATTTCCTTATACTGTTGTCCATACATGACATACCAAAGTGTTGTAGTCTTCTCATCCAGCGATGACTGCATCAAAACTTAAAATAGCACAGCATCAGTTTTGACAAATTGTCTGATTTCCCTCAAAACTTTGTAGATGTGTTCTACTAAAATTTCTGCATTCCGTCACTTCACACACACACACACACACACACACACACACACACACATATATATATATATATATATATATATATATATATATGGGTTTCTTTCTCTTTTAACATTATTTTGATTGTCTCGTGTCTGAACAATAATTTGTCAGTTCATATCAAGAGAGAATCACCACACAGAGCATGTTAGTTTAAGTGTAGGCAGCAAAACTGCTATAAGCCGTGATTGGAAATGTAGGTAAATTCAGACATATACACTAAGAATACTGTGAAATGTTGCATTCTTCAAGAGACCACTGTGTTTTAGTCTGTATAATGTTTTTACATTTGATTGTGTTTACTTTTATTATCTGAGTGTGATTAGGATTGTTACCCTGTCATTCAGACAGGCCATGAACAGAGTAAAATCCTCATAACTGAAAGAAAAAACGCTGGAATGGGCCAGGTCGGGTGGTGGGGTGATCTACATTGCATTAATTAAAGGGTATGTGTGTGGGGGTGAGTGTATATGTGTTGAGACAAGGATGTGTGGGGTGTGTGTGGTGTGTGTGTGGGGGGGGGAGGTGTAGTTGTTGTGGAAGTTCAAGTTATGTTTGGGAAATGTAGATCTTCTCGCCCCCTGGTTTGGCTTGTTCCAGTCTCTGCAGTGCACGCACTTTTTTTTTTCAGTTGGAAGGGAGGATGAAACTGTTAATTGGTCACTCATTAGTTTGTTTGCGTGTTTGTTTGTTTTATTCTCCTTCCCCATCTCGGAATATCGCTCTCGAACAAGATCTGATTTGTATATGGTAACCTAATGTTCTGCCTTTTTTGTTCTTTTTTACAATTCCTTTACATTGTTCAGTGATTATGTTATTCTAATCAAGTTAATTGTTGTAAATAGTGTGATTCTGTATACTTTTTTTCAATAAAACATAAAAAAAGAAAGAAAAAACACAAATGTAATGTATGATGTCAATAAAGCTAACTGACTAATCAGCTATTTTTGCTGATACGTTAATGTAGCTCTACAATCCATGTGTACAGATACACCCATGCTAGAGTTTCATATAACATATTGAAGGTTTAATAATAGAAAGAATAAATTTGAAACCCGTAAGTATAGATTGTTCATTTCTGTGTGTATAAATAGACAGAGTTACGTTTTCAAAGTCATGCCCTGAATGTTAAAACTGTGCTGGTAGGCTCTCACACTCTACCTAGATTGTACCATTGCTTTCATTGTTTGCTCTTTGTAATCTTTTATCCTTGGCAGGAGCTTATCAAGTAGAATTCTGACTGCATCTGAATAAGGTGTCCAAGGGCTGTTCTTTTTCCCCGTAACATTTTTGAAAATTGACATGCAAAATGTGTCCCCTATAACTCCCTCACACCATCTGCATGCCATGCTGGACAGGGAAAACATACTCAACATTGCTACAGATTTATTTCTTAATTCATTTTGTTGTATTGTACTCAGGGCCTAAATGCGATAGGTAGGCCAATCCCCTTCTGTAATGCTCTTACACAATCATAATAGGTGGTTTCCACACTTAGTATGTAGTATCTATAGTCACTTCACAATCAAATCTCCTGATGAAACATGGCCCTTCCAAAGTATCGAAACCAATTTGATTGATCTCATTAAGCAGGCTGGATGTTGGTGCAAATTGATTGTGTACCATGTACTTTCACCTTTTCTCAGGTACACTCTCCTGGCCCAGTGCTTTGTTTCTCTGGTCATCGAAGACACCTGGCATTATTTCGTCCACAGAGGGCTCCATCACAAGAGCATCTACCAATATGTTCACAAGGTCCACCACAACTTTAAGGTAAGCTGATGATTACTGTTGATATTACACTGTATGTGGTCTCTCCCGACTTGAATTTTCTCTGATATTTCTCAGAAAGGGGTATGCAGGACTACCACATGGTAAAAGAGACAAAAACTCTACCTCTATTTCACCACACACAGCTTTTATTTCAATCTCTTCAATCTCTGTGTGGACTACTTGTATGTTGTTCCCACTATGTACTGCAGATAAAACGAATGAGATTGTGCCCTGTTACGAAGGCAACCTTATTTTCCATGCATTTTCACTTTGCAGAGACAGATAGTCTTCAGTTCAAGTTGATAACTTCTGTTACAATTCCATGCATGATTGGGGCTCATTATGAATCTTGCAAGTCACATAGTAGTACATAGGGTCATGCAAATACATAAGGTTATAAGATTACATAAAGGTTATGAAAACAGAAGTGCAGTCGGATCACCTTTGAGATGTGACTCGGCATGTTGATAAAGGTTGTTATTGTGTTAGGATTGTGCTGTTACACTCACCATGTCTGTAGATAAAACAAGGCTGCAGTGACTTTGAATGCACCACCCTAGTAAATATTAACCACAATGTTGACTCTGTGAGTTAACAGTAACTGTGATTACTTGCCCGTTAGCTGGCAGGAGTAGTCTGTATTTCAGCCACTTAGCACATGCCCCCGAGTGTTGCACGCTGTTCTACGAAAAGACATATCCACACTTAAGTATGGATGGTTAAGGACCAGAGGGGTATAAATCCATGCAGAGATTTCTTGTTATTATTTGTCTTTAAAAGATCTCAATTTCTTTGAGCAGATACATAGGCCTATACTAGCCAGTACAAAACGTCTTGACTTTTTTTGTACACAAGATCGATTTTATAACACAGAGCACCCCATTTGTAAGGCAATCTCATCGCTCCTAACTGTTTGTGCTAGCTGCCATCTATTTATTCATAATTATTATCTATGAAATAAGATGCAGTATGTAATAAAGGGAATTTAACATTACCTCCACTGACCTTGTTTGGCTGTCCTCAGCTTTATCCATTATTCACATACTTAAGTGCTTCTTAATTTGTATGTTGTTGGATCATAATGAAACACTATCTTTCTTGTGTATTTATTATCACAGGCTCCATTTGGAATGGTTGCTGAGTACACACATCCAGTAGAAACCTTGGGTAAGTTTCTGGTGAGAGAAGTACTGTATGTCACAACCGCACCGCAGCTGAGATTGTACCAGTTGTCTTCCAGCAACAAGTGTTGTCATTCTTCGTGTTTACAACAAACTATGGAGGAATATGTAAATCAGAATCAAATGTATGAGTTTTTAAATAAGACCACTAAATGTTTTCAAAACAATGTCATCTCCACAGAATTTCCCACAGTGCCATGTAAAGGAGTCAGATTTCTCTCCAAAGTGTAATGACTAATGATCTTATAATGAGATGTAGGCCAGAAGCTCTTTTTTGTTTTCTTTTTCTTTTTCCCAGTACCTGCCAATTTCCTCATATTTCAGCCATAGATACCAAATTACAGTATAACAATTATTTCTACAGGCCTTTTCGTAGTCACAGCCAAAATAAGAATGTTACTACCATTATGTACAGTTTGGCTGTAAATAGAATATTCAAATTATGTAACCATCTTTTTGAGTACATTTTTTTTTAATTCACTTGTCATGTGGTCTTCAATTTCTAACATCTACTGAGACACACACACACACACACACACACACACACACACACACACGCATTCATCCCTGTACACCCAAAGCATGTTACATCACAATACCTGAGCGTGCACATACACACATATACACAAAGAAACAAACATATTTTTGTTAACTTTTTAAGACTCGCAATTATGAGCTATCTAAGCGTCTATAAACAGTATAATATGTCTGTATGCCGGTAGGTAAACTTGTGCTGTCTTTTGTTTCTCCACAGGTCTTGGATTAGGTTTTGCATGGGGAGTGCTGCTGTTTGGGAACCACCTTTTCTTTATCTGGGCCTGGATGCTAGTCCGCTTGTTGGAGGTCACCGACGTCCACTCTGGTTACACCGTCTCCCTGAATCCACTGCATCTCTTCCCGTTCTATGGAGGTTTGGAAGGGGTCCTCTTTTTTTGTGTGTGTGTTTTTTTGCATAGCTCATGATAGAAAATCTTCATATCATAATAGTATATTCATGGAGGTGTACGAAATGTAATATGCTTCTATGCTATACACCAATGCACACGTCATGTAATATATCTACTGTGTATACCATATATTTTGCGTTAGAGTATATTGGGATACAGCAATTTTGCAAATATGAGGAAATGCAAAATAATATTTTATGTATTTCTTAAATGTTTGTTTCATTTGTGATAATAAAACAGGTATATGCATAAACCTAAATTTCACATTGTAGATCATGTGATTTTGCCTTCATGTAAATTTGCTGGGTTAAATATATTTTTTTTTCACATTTTGATGTTTTATTTTTCTCTTCAGGAGCCAAATTCCACGACTTCCATCACAAGAATTTCCATGGCAACTATGCCCCAACCTTCACATGGTGGGACAAGATGCTCGGGACGGAGATGAATTACGACGAGGACTACGACACCGAGCATGACACAGTTCAGCAGATGAAGAAGACCAAGTAATAATGAAGTCCAAAGTTTTCCACAAAGCATGGGCCACATCTCTTCTCCTTGCCATAACTAGTCTTCCTATAAATTCTTTAAAGCAGGGCCCCATATAATCAGCAGCGTTAAAAATGTTTCATCATATCTCATTCAAAGCAAAGCATGTCAGACATTAAAGGGGCATTCCAGATGATTTTCATAATTTCACATCATGTAGTCCATAAATCAACAGCTCCATGTATACATTTGTGGAATTTATTGTGGTTCTTGAGAAGAGAAACAACACCGGTACTTTGAAGAAAAAAAAAAAAAAACTTAAACAAATTACACTGAACAAGGATGATGACATAGGAGGCTCACATTTTTATTTCAGAAATGTAACAATGTGATTCCTTTACAATACCACTCGCTTGCGAGTTCACCTAAGTATATAATCTATGCATTTTTTGTTCTGCTTCCTTGAGCCTCAACTAATGCATTTTTATGGTGACCCTGCCATGTCATTATCCTTATTCATTGCAATTTGTTATAAATTTCGAAAATATTCCTATTCTTTATTCCAATTATCATAAATTCTGAAACTCTGTCCAGTATAACTAATTCATAGTTGTTCAAATGTCAAAATCTGAAAATCATCCGGAGGTCTCCTTCAAGAGGGTATTACCAACTCACTGTGGTTGTACCCCATGTCATATAGATAAAGGCGGACCTCCATTTCGATGGGTACCATGTTACCCCATCCTGACGATATGTACAGAGCTGCCAGCCAGAATATGCATACCACTGGTGGTAACTGGTATGATTATTTTTTTCTCCACCCCAGAATAAGGAATAATGATTTTGAATGAAAATTGTTTTTATGCAGAATTTTGTCTGCCAATAAAGCTTGTTAGTTTTGCATTTAGAATATCTTTCTTTTTCTAAATACCCACTAGTGTTTCTTTCTTCATCTGCAGAAGTTTGATATTTCTATGGTACCAATGGCAATCTTATAGATGCTTTTTTGTATGACCAACAGAATCCTATAGGCCTAGATGTTTTATATTACGACCGCGCATATAGATGTGTCGTTGGAACTATTTCACAGAAATCATATAGGTGTGTCTGTGCAACTGATGACGATGGTATAGGTGTTTCTGTGGGACTAATGGAAATGCTAGATGTTTCTATGGGGCTAATGGAAATCCTATAGGTGTTTCTATGGGACCAATAAAAATCCTCTCTGTGTTTTTCTGGGACCAATAGAAATCCATTAAGTGACTAGGCATGGGTTGCCAAGATGGTCACAGTCTCTGTGTTGGAAGTTCTGGCCCGCAACCATGACTAAATGAAAACAGGGTATTATATAGTTGCCAGTATTCCTTTATCCAGTATTCCCTTCACTATACTCTGCCTGTGCTATGAATTAAAGGGACTCTTCAACCCTTTAGGAGCCAGGGCACTTAGCTTAACTTGCCAAGCTTTATTTTATTTATTTTATTTTTTTTAAGCAGCGCTCAGTAATCCATCCAGACTTGACCTAGTTGTAAAGTTTGCTATCCTACTCAATTGTATTACAGTTATTATTATTACCATTGTATTACAAATTGGATTGGGGAATAAAGTAATCATTGACAATCAGTTTCCAGACATTTTTGCCAATCGGCTAAGAAAGAACTCAGGCCTGTGTTCCAATAGTATTGGTAGATCTGAGCTACATTATTCTACATCCTGTCATACTTCCTGTTATTGTGTAATTGTGAAGCTGTGAAAGAAAAAAAAAAACATGGTTTAGTGTAAAATGAGCTGATTCAAAATATTATAAATCTGTGAATGACAAGATTTACCATACTCAATAGCTGCGGTTACACTGGCAAAACTTCCCAAAGTGCAACTTTGAGAACAGATGAAAAGAAGTTAACAGTCTGAGTAAGAGGAATTTACATCAGTTAACTTCGAGAACATAAACTTCAAAAAGTTTTGCCAGTGTGGTCGCTGTTAGTATTTCATAGACAGTCGTGTTTTACTAAACCATGTAATGATTTGCTAGCATGGTGGCATTGATTCGTATGTCTCTTACACTGGTGGTCGCAACGTAATTCTCAAATCTCTCGTATGCAGGATCCCAGTTTTCTTCATGCATTTGAACAGCATCATACCGCTCTGTCAGTAAAGTTTTAAACAATGTCTTTTAATATTTTATGAGTCACAGCAATGTTGAACAGTGTCTTTATTGTGCTCAGGGATTGAGCAGTATTTCATAAGCGGGCATGTGGTCAGGAGCATGTCAGCCTATTGCAACACATTCAAATTCATGCGATTTTGTGCAGTTGGGACAACAGTCATTATGTGTGACATGTGATTGTATGCTGGTGTTGAGTGACAAATACAAGAGCGGTCTCCACATCCCATGCTCAAACTTATTACGTACATTATGTATTTTCTTTGATATGTTATGAATATATTGAAACGCTGCAGTGATTTGATCATGTTGCATTTATGAAAGACATCATAATTTACTTTTGAGAAGTATACTGTAATATATGGCATAATACAATCCTTTGAATTGATGTTGTGATGATATGACATATGAAAAGGAGATAGTTTTGTATCACTGTAATTTATGTCTGAGAAATGTGAGGAATAAACAATGTATATACACACTCATGTCCACACGGTCGAATATGAAATGTTTGTGTTATTCACTTGTTTTCTGACAAAATTTCTGTCTTTGGTCAGCATGTCCCTCTTTGTCTGTGTGAATGGTTGTATTATATTCATGCTTCATGTACCTTTCTGTATATGAAATGTACATAATATTCAGATAAAAATGGATGCAACAAGTCAGCACTTCTTACATTAACATTAAATTTCATGAAAAATCTTGATGTTTCAAAATGCAATACCCAAGAATATTATGTTTAAAGAATATAAGGGGGTTGTTTTTTGCTGGGGAAGGGAAGGGGATGGTAACTGATCTTACGTACCGGGCCTGAGTAATTCGACCCGTTTATAATTATGCGTTCATTCAAATTTGAAATGGCATTGCTTTTGGGAGTGATTCTGTGTTTGGCTGCAACCTTGTGTGGCTAAAAGTTTGTTCTGTGATCAAATTTGATTTTAAATTGTGCCATGTTTATTCTGGATAAAAAAATGGATGATATGTTGAGTGTGTTTGGATAGGTTTTCTTCAAAAGATCCTCGTGAATTCACATAGATGTGCATTCTAGTTTTGAGGAGGATATTCCATTAATCTGTGGGCCCTCCATATGAATGTCAAGTAGTCTGTTGAATGGACTGCTTTTCCATGCCGTCTTCCTATGTTTGCAGTTTCGAGCCAACGTTGACATTTCATGCACTCATTGTGTGATGACAACATTTTTATCAACAGCGCCACCCTTCCGTGGTTGCCATGTTACGATTCGAGGACGTCCATTTTGTGCAGATGCGTTCAACATGTCGTGCATGTGACAAGTCATTTTACCATCAAACGTTTTCTTTACCTGTATCCATGTCACAAAACCAACCTGTGATATCACGCATGAACTCTTGATATTATAAAATTTAGTCTGTGATATTACAAATCGAATTTTTTATATGACGAATTCCCGTTGCTTTATCACCTAAATCGAATTATTTTTCTGTCAAGAAATCGAATTTGTAATATCACAAATTCCATATACGCCTTGTATACGTGTTGTCACAAATTCGATTTCTTGTTACAAAATGGAAATCGTTATATCAGAAATTAAGCTTAAATGGTAAAAGAGCTTACCATTTATCTGGGAAAACACGCAGCTCCCCTTTCCTGGATATGATGTAGGTAAGGCCGAACTTTTCATGTCACAAATTCCCATTACTTTATCACATAGATCCATTTTTGTTTATATCAAGAGATCGAATTTGTGATATCCTATTCGTGATGCCGCAAAGTTGAATTCGTGATATCAGAAATTCGTTATTTTTTGATATCACAAATTGGAATTTGAGATATCAAAAATTCCATGTGAGTGGTAAAAAGGGCTTGCTATTCATCCGGAGGGACACGCTACTCCCCGTGGGAGTGAGATGGCACGATATTCCCTTTCGTGGATACAATGTATAAGGCCGTGTGATGCGGGATTCGGTATTGAAAGAAACGAATATATGTGAGGTAATTAAAAAGACAAACGCTGACACAAAGGAAACATCTGTCGAAGCGTTAGTAATGAATGCAATGAATGTATCTAAAATGTAAACCATCACTCTAGCCTGCCGGATTTCAAAGAAGAATTGAACCCACACACTGATCGAAAAAAAAAAAGTGCAGTCTCTGCATGACTTAAAAGGCTGAAAACAGAAGCGTGCCAGCCTTTTAAAATAACGAGATATGATAACGTCTATACAATATTCATCAAATAAAACTTTCGAAAAACATCAAAAAAGATCAAGTGGGCACACTGGCTTTATCTGTTATGGTACAAAATGACGTGATGGAAAGAGAGAGAGAGAGAGAGAGAGAGAGAAAGAGAAAAACAACAACAACAAATGTTGGACACCGGTATACAAATGGATTATCATCTGGATAGGTAAGGGAATATACGGCGGAAGGCATGAACATTTGACATTTCTATGCTTGATGAAGCTGTAGATTCAAGAGATCACTATCAATCCCTCTATAGATGAATATGTTTAATGGATAAGCTGTCGTCTACAGTCTTCAGTCGCAGAAATCGACTTTTGGCGATATTTTGTGATAGCATTATTTGCATGACATTTTTCATGTGAGAAATATGAGTGATAAATTTAGCTCATATGACATAACATAAATACAGAATAAAAAGAACCTGCCTGGTTGAACGCTTACATTTACATGGACACCCACACACAATTATATATATATATATATATATATATATATATATATATATATGTGTGTGTGTGTGTGTGTGTGTGTGTGTGTGTGTGTGTGTGTGTGTGTGTGTGTGTGTGTGACGGAAGGAAAACTTGCAGTATAGACGTTGCAGTGATGTTCAGTCTTGCCTTTATTCCCCGAGCTTTCGGCTGTTTTACCAGCCTTTTTCAAGGGCTTTTAAGGCGTGGGGATTTGCTTGTGAGTGGTGTGGTGTCAGGAGGACACTCATCCTCCTGACACCGCACCACTCCACGATATATGTCTACGGCGAAATGTGCAGAATCCAAACGTTATGACGACCACGTCCAGTTGATGCGTTGAATGATGATTCACTTTAGAATGTCCAGCTAGAAATCCAGCCCGTCACAGCTTTGTCGTTGCAATGTCCGTTGACATTAAAATATGGAGTCTATCTCCAATGTAGGCAAATTAATTCTCTGCAGACAAAATGTCTCCCAGGCCTTATCTCCACAAACACAGTTTGTATAGCAGGTCAGCAGGTAACACAGGACTGACTATAACAAGTCGCTTCAGAGCCAGAAGTGACGTAACTCTCAGAGCAGTGGTGTTAGGTACTCTGTCTACCTCAGAATTTCTCCGGCTTATATACTATCCATTCACCCCTTTCTAGTACATTCTGTAATTTTCTCCATCCTGGGGCTACACACTTGAATATTCTAGCAAGTCCAAGTTCCAGGAATCCTGGATGACTCACTGCCTAACTATGTGCATAACATCATTGCCAAAATTAACTACCAATCACATTGGGCTACAGGGACAGTGCCTCACTCAGCCAAATATGTAAGCACTTCCTAGAATATTCTGGAATGGGTGAAATCATTCTAGATTGAGTGAGCTATTTCCTGTCACATGCATGTACTGTAGCTACATTGTATACCACCTAGAAAATTCTCCGCTGATCTGGTCAGCCTGTATGTACTATAATCTATATCATATAGAATGTTCTCCATTAATCTGGTCACCCCGTGTACATACACATTAAAAAAAAACCATGCATACAGCCTTGATACATGTACATAACTACTTGTGTGTACATTTGTGACAATATACATATATTATATACATATATATATATATATATATATATTTATATTTATATATATTATATATATGTATATATATATATATGTATATATATATATATATATACATATATATATATATATATATACATACAAATATATAATGAAGAGGCGGTAGACGTAGCTTTTAATCCTCACAATTGATTTTACTTCAAGCTTTCGGGCTCTGCCCTTTATCAAGACTGAGGACAAATCGGACAAAATACAAAACATGGATATCATATACAAAAAATAATGATGATCAAGATAATAGT